>NC_132884.1:39471545-39549045 GCF_030463535.1 Salminus brasiliensis | reverse complement strand
GATAGATAGACAGATAGATAGATAGATAGATAGATAGATAGATAGATAGATACATTAAATAATACATTAAATAATATAATATAATAAATATAATAAATGTATGTATGTATGTATGTATGTAAATGTATGTATGTATATATATATATATATATATATATATATATATATATATATATCTTCATAAAGACTTTCAGTGTCTGAGGAGCACTTTAAAGCTACAGTCTATTGTTTATATATATTCTTTTAATTAATTTAATACTGAAGATATGCCAATATGCCACAGAATAAGTATGTACTAATATTATATAAAAAAAGAGCTTCAAGTTTTTTAAAAACATTTTAAAAATATATAATATTAGTACATGCTTATTCTGTGACATATCGGCATGTCTTTAGCATTAAATTAATATTTAAAACCAGTAGACTGGCGCTTTAAAGTCAGCATTATTAATTCTATTAATTTTACCATACATTTTAAGATATTTAAAACCAGTAGATTCAGGGCTTTAAAGCTGACCACTCTCCTCACTGCTCTTCAGACATTGTAAGTCATTAACATCAATAAATCTGTTATTTTTTAATCAGTCAATAAAGGTTTTGTCCATTTTTTTTGTACACCAGTCTATCAAAGCACACTGTAACTGTAACGACGATTGTACCAAAAGAAACACATCAAGTCACTGATTTACACTGAATGTTCAAGTTAGTGTCGGTCACTGGCGCAACAGTAGTACAACAGTACGCCTAAATCACATGATTTACTATGATTCTATGACTCGCAGAACTGTGATGAAGTGCTGTTCATGTGGACGTTGTCCAGGAGCTCGTTTTTCCTGACAATTCCGACAACACATGAAGACAAACATATGTCAAATACGTGCCCCGCCTAGAATTTCAACTGGCAGCGCTCCTGTTTCCTCCATGAAGCCCTTACCCACTGAGTCACTGCCGCCTCTATGGGTATACATTCTGAATAGGCTCGTTGGGCCTGTTGACAGTTGTATGTGTATGTCTATGTGTGTGTGTGTCCCAGTGATATCTATTATTATTATTATTATTATTACTACTATCTGCCCAGACTGCATCTCTATATTAAATGTCAAACCAGTCACCATCATTTGTTTCTAAGAGCTGAGCTGAGCTGAGCTGAGCACATCATGAACTTTCATTCAACAGTAAGTATTAGTAGTAACGCTAAACCTGCAAACATCATAAGATAATTTTAATGGGAAATTTCTCAGCCACTGAGAAACTCAGTTGTGCAATAGCAGCACTAAATGTGTGCCATTAAGATGATATAATTCCCCCCTCAGGCTGGTACCAGTATTTTGGCATTCCCCCACTGGAGCCTGCCCACTGAAACTGACTAAAAACAATACTCAGAATACATTCATGCCATTCCAGCATCTCCCTGCTAAATGTGCCAGTTACACGCAGCATGTACATTTAGACCTGCCTCCACCAGCATGCTGTTTGAAAGCATTGGTTTAATGGGTCACCGTCTACATGGTGTAGGGTGGTAACTACAGCAGATCTCAGAGAGAGAGAGAGAGAGAGAGAGAGAGAGAGAGAAAGCACTCTTACAGTATAGAGGGACTTTATAATGTGTAATTGCTAGAACATGAAAGCTGCAGAACAACAGAAGTCCCCAGGATACTCAGCTCTTCTGAGTTGTGCTGACTTAAACATCTAAATAAGTGCCTGGGTGAGATTAAACTTTGGACGGGGGTGAAAAAAACACTTCTCCAATTAAATGGAAACAAATCTGAGCGTAGTCAAGCGTAGTCAAGGCAAGTCAAGCATCAAGCGACTGTGATGGCCACTCCAGAATCTTCCAGGACTTCTTCTGAAACCAAGCCATGGTGGACTTATTGAGGTCTTCTTGGGATCACTGTCCTGTTGCAAGGTCCAATGACACTCAAAGATTCAGCTTTTTCTCAGAAGGCATCACCATGCTTCACTGTAGGCAGGGTGTTCATTCTTTTCAGCATATGCTTCAGACGTCCCTCTCCAGACATACCACTGATCAATAGGCCCCAAAAGGCCTACAGATGAGTCAACGTCTATGTCAGCATACGTGAAAACCTCAGGTCAAGAATCGTGGAGTTGTGTTTTTTTTTGGATCCTTAATGGAGCTGCACCTCAAGCTGAAGCTCAGTGGTGACCAAGCTTTTATGGTTGCAGCACCAACTCTGGAGCAGCCTACCATTGAGTAATACAGTAAATATCCGAATGTTTGTGGACACCCTGTCTAATAAATTCATTCAGCCACTTTAAGTTGCACCCATTGCTGACACAGGTGTGCAAACACACACACAAACAGCTTGTCTCGTCTCTATATAGAAGTACTGCCAATACAATAGGACTCTCAGGAGCAGATGAACGTGAACCTAATGGCACCATGCTTCCTAATACCAGGGGTGGTCTAGAGGGATATCAAGCCCCTGAGCGTTGAGCTGTGGAGCAGTGGAAGAACTGTGTTCTCTGGAATGATGGGATTGTGTACCTTTCAATACTTTTGCGTTGAGTTTGGGAGTTTTTGGGGAGCTTTGGGATGAAGTGGGATTGTTATCATCCAATATCCTGACCTCACTATCACTTGAGTCACTGAATGCAATCAAATTCTCACAGCAATGGTCCTCCAAAATCTAGTAGAAAGACAGTTACTACAAAAGAAAGGCATGATAAAGTCCTAAAGTCAGAAAAACGGTGAATGAGCAGGTGTCCCAATACTTTTGTCTGGCAGATTTGTGAAGTTGCGGTTTAGAAAAAGGCATATTCCATGTTGTCAAAGATTTTATTTAGGGGTGAGGGGGTGTGAGGAGATTTCCTCTGTAATATGAGCCTGCTTTCACTGAAGTATCATCATTATCTGGGTGAGTTGGATAAAGACTGGCCTTAATTTATTTGGATAACCTCCTCTTTATGACGTGTCCAAATTATACACTTGGAGCTGCTCTTCAAACAGGCAGACTGCCAGCAGCACAGAGAAGTCACCACACCGAGAAACAATTGGAACAGCAAATAAATGCCACATATACCACAATTACGCCCATGTAGCACATCCACAGAGCCTCAATTTTAGACTGGAAAAAGCAGCAGGGCCAGTCTTTTACATAAGAACAGTTCCTGCCCTCTAGTAATTGCAGGAGGTCGCAGGAGAGCCGTTTCTCAAGAGGACTTTGTTGCAGATGTCTTGCCAATACTCCCCCCAGACCTCCACCATGGTAACCCTTTCACCTCCACCATCCTCTAGCTTATAAGCAGCATATTTAGCATCTTAACTTTGCAGCCTGCTTTGGCAACAAACCAATCAAACAAGGCCTATTTAAATATCTCAGCACAGCTAACAGAACCAGTACTTTCTCCACATTCAACACTAAATACCTCCTTTAGTGTCAACTGCAGTCTCAGAATTGATCAACCTCTTCATCACAAGCCTCTTTAGAACTTACCAGAACCCTTCTGCTGTTCTGACCTGCTGCAAACGTGATGCACAGCCAGACCCCAGCGTCTGGCAGCAGCGTTCCTAAGGAATCTTAGCCTATTCCTCATGGGCAGTGGCCTCCAGTTCACTGATATTCTTGGGTTTGCTGCTGCAACTGCTGCCTTTTTCAAATCCCACCAAAGATTTACCAAGGGGTTCAAGTCAGGCGACTGTGACGGCCACTCCAGAATCTTCCAGGACTTCTTCTAAAACTAAGCCATGGTGGACTTATTGAGGTCTTCTTAGGATCACTGTTGCAAGGTCCAATGACACTCAAAGCTTCAGCTTTTTCTCAGGCACCACCATGCTTCACTGTAGGCAGGGTGTTCATTCTTTTCAGCATATGCTTCAGACGTCCCTCTCCAGACATACCACTGATCCATGGGCCCGAAAAGGTCCAGTTTTGTTCTTTCATTGTTCTACAGAACAGAATCCCAGGACTTTTGCTAATAAACCTAATTTGCAAAGGGGGTTGACAATTCTTCAATCTTCAATCTTTCAGCTTTTTTCTGAATTCTCTGCACTGACGTCTTATGGCCACACTTTCTGAAAAGCTGTGAGAATTAGTTTTGGGAAGTTTTCAGTTCACTTTGATTTCCAACCAATCTCCTAAAACAGTCTTTTAAACAAACTTACCGATGGTGAAACTAAAAACTGGTCATTATCATCAACAGGTATCATTAGAAAGAGCCTGGATTTCCTAACACTTCTCAACAGGTAGTAAAAGATGCAGATATGCTCGGTTTCCTCATGAGACCAGGCTGTTAGATAAAAAAGTTAGATAAATATGTATGTAAATCATACATCAAAAAACGTACATTTCGGTTTTTAATGAATTGCAGGGGGGTTCTGTGGGGGGCAGTGCCCTTTAGACAATAAGCTTGATCCTACCTTTGACCCCACCAAATGAGGCCTGAATCACCTCAAATCGGCACACCAGCATAAATATACACTTTCCAGACTGAGCCGCTTAGGTGAAGGGCCGAGTTTCCCTCTGTGTGATTTGCTGATCTGTTTGTATAAACAAACTTAATGTCCACAGTGAACTGACCACCTCTAGCATAGTCACGGACCCCAGCCTGCACCCCCCCCCCCAGTTTGATTGGCCTGGAACCTCCACTGATTAATTGATCACTTTTTATTATTTCATTCAAGCACAGAAGTTTGCAAGTCTGGCCTGGGGATGAGGCCAAAGTAGCAAAGTATTGCGTTTAAAACATTTAACAAAACTGAAATAACAATGACTGTGGAGCATAATTACTTGGTGGTGCAATAAATAATGAATTTCATACCTGTGCTGTTCATTTTGTAATAAAGTCTTTTTAATATGAATTTATAACCTGGGGATATAAAAGTTCCCCTAACTCCCCTAAACTAAGAGTTTCGCAACTATATGTTTTTCCCTCTTTTCTGTCTGATGTGTTTTTTTATGCTATTTGTCTTCATCATTTATGAGCTTATGATGTAGCTGCCACTTAACCACTATCTCCCCCTACCATATAGCTCATTTAGGTGGTGACTGTTTGTCCTGATGAATGTTAATGAGGAACTATGCTTAGGACCCACAAACGATGGCAAACAGCCCTGTTCTACATTTCACTGGAGACTGGGAGTGCAGTACACAATGTTTTAGGTCACACTGTGTTCTTATAGAGAGGCCTCAGAAAGATCTGTGTGAGTGTTTTGAAGTGTCCTGTGGTGAAGAGTCCTCCTCTGCTGCAGTGGATGGAGGTGAATTAGTCAAAATGGAAAACAAGAGCACAAGCAGAAAGGAAAGCTCTAGTGAAAGTTCTACCAGGAGACTCTAATGCAGCACCACTGTCCTTTAGCCAATCAGCAGCCTCCACCTGTGTTAAATAACCTCTGATTACAAGCCTTTCTCACTGCTTTCAGAAGTGACGCCACGTTTCTCCCTCCTTCCTCCTCACCGCTACCAGTTTGGTCCTGACGGATGCCCGGAGGTAGGCTCCGCCCCCTGCCTCAAAGTTCGTCCGATGGTACAAGACCTGGGCTGACGACAGGGCCTACACCAAAGACAATCAACAGTTCTAGTTAATTCCTTCTGGTAGAACTCATTTTACCTCAGCGCTGATGTACTTGGGCATGGGCATGCTCACACTCGTTTTACCTCAGCGCTGATGGACTTGGGCATGCTCCCCCTCATTTTATTGGAGCGCTGATGGACTTGGGCATGGGCATGCTCCCCCTCATTTTACTGGAGCACTGATGGACTTGGGCATGCTCACCCTCATTTTATTGGAGCGCTGATGGACTTGGGCATGGGCATGCTCACCCTCATTTTATTGGAGCGCTGATGGACTTGGGCATGGGCATGCTCACCCTCATTTTACTGGAGCACTGATGGACTTGGGCATGCTCACCCTCATTTTATTGGAGCGCTGATGGACTTGGGCATGGGCATGCTCACCCTCATTTTACTGGAGCACTGATGTACATGGGCATGGGCATGCTCACCCTCATTTTATTGGAGCGCTGATGGACTTGGGCATGGGCATGCTCACCCTCATTTTACTGGAGCATTGATGGACTTGAGCATGCTCACCCTCATTTTATTGGAGCGCTGATGGACTTGGGCATGGGCATGCTCACCCTCATTTTATTGGAGCGCTGATGGACTTGGGCATGGGCATGCTCACCCTCATTTTATTGGAGCGCTGATGTACTTGGGCATGCTCACCCTCATTTTATTGGAGCGCTGATGGACTTGGGCATGGGCATGCTCACCCTCATTTTACTGGAGCACTGATGTACATGGGCATGGGCATGCTCACCCTCATTTTATTGGAGCGCTGATGGACTTGGGCATGGGCATGCTCACCCTCATTTTACTGGAGCACTGATGGACTTGGGCATGCTCACCCTCATTTTATTGGAGCGCTGATGGACTTGGGCATGGGCATGCTCACCCTCATTTTATTGGAGCGCTGATGGACTTGGGCATGGGCATGCTCACCCTCATTTTACTGGAGCACTGATGTACATGGGCATGGGCATGCTCACCCTCATTTTATTGGAGCGCTGATGGACTTGGGCATGGGCATGCTCACCCTCATTTTACTGGAGCGTTGATGGACTTGAGCATGCTCACCCTCATTTTATTGGAGCGCTGATGGACTTGGGCATGGGCATGCTCACCCTCATTTTATTGGAGCGCTGATGGACTTGGGCGTGGGCATGCTCACCCTCATTTTATTGGAGCGCTGATGGACTTGGGCATGGGCATGCTCACCCTCATTTTACTGGAGCGTTGATGGACTTGGGCATGCTCACCCTCATTTTATTGGAGCGCTGATGGACTTGGGCATGGGCATGCTCACCCTCATTTTATTGGAGCGCTGATGAACTTGGGCATGGGCATGCTCACCCTCATTTTATTGGAGCGCTGATGGACTTGGGCATGGGCATGCTCACCCTCATTTTATTGGAGCGCTGATGGACTTGGGCATGCTCACGCTCATTTTACTGGAGCACTGATGGACTTGGGCATGGGCATGCTCACACTCATTTTACTGGAGCACTGATGGACTTGGGCATGGGCATGCTCATCCTCATTTTACTGGAGCGTTGATGGACGTGGGCATGCTCACCCTCATTTTATTGGAGCGCTGATGGACTTGGGCATGGGCATGCTCACCCTCATTTTACTGGAGCGCTGATGTACTTGGGCATGGGCATGCTCACCCTCATTTTATTGGAGCGCTGATGGACTTGGGCATGGGCATGCTCACCCTCATTTTATTGGAGCACTGATGGACTTGGGCATGGGCATGCTCACCCTCATTTTATTGGAGCGCTGATGGACTTGGGCATGGGCATGCTCACCCTCATTTTACTGGAGCGCTGATGGACTTGGGCATGGGCATGCTCACCCTCATTTTACTGGAGCGCTGATGGACTTGGGCATGGGCATGCTCACCCTCATTTTACTGGAACGCTGATGGACTTGGGCATGGGCATGCTCACCCTCATTTTACTGGAGCACTGATGGACTTGGGCATGCTCACCCTCATTTTATTGGAGTGCTGATGGACTTGGGCATGCTCACCCTCATTTTATTGGAGTGCTGATGGACTTGGGCATGGGCATGCTCACCCTCATTTTACTGGAGCGCTGATGTACTTGGGCATGGGCATGCTCACACTCATTTTACTGGAGCGCTGATGTACTTGGACTTGGGCATGCTCACCCTCAATTTATGGAGCGCTGATGGACTTGGGCATGGGCATGCTCACCCTCATTTTACTGGAGCGCTGATGGACTTGGGCATGCTCACCCTCAATTTATGGAGCGCTGATGGACTTGGGCATGGGCATGCTCACCCTCATTTTACTGGAGCACTGATGGACTTGGGCTTGGGCATGCTCACCCTCATTTTATTGGAGCGCTGATGGACTTGGGCATGGGCATGCTCACCCTCATATTACTGGAGCACTGATGGACTTGGGCATGGGCATGCTCACACTCATTTTACTGGAGCACTGATGGACTTGGGCATGGGCATGCTCACACTCATTTTACTGGAGCACTGATGGACTTGGGCATGGGCATGCTCACCCTCATTTTATTGGAGCGCTGATGGACTTGGGCATGGGCATGCTCACCCTCATTTTACTGGAGCGCTGATGGACTTGGGCATGGGCATGCTCACCCTCATTTTACTGGAGCACTGATGGACTTGGGCATGCTCACCCTCATTTTATTGGAGCGCTGATGGACTTGGGCATGGGCATGCTCACACTCATTTTACTGGAGCACTGATGGACTTGGGCATGGGCATGCTCACCCTCATTTTACTTGAGCGCTGATGGACTTGGGCATGCTCACCCTCATTTTACTGGAGCACTGATGGACTTGGGCATGCTCACCCTCATTTTACTGGAGCGCTGATGTACTTGGGCATGGGCATGCTCACACTCATTTTACTGGAGCGCTGATGTACTTGGGCATGGGCATGCTCACACTCATTTTACTGGAGCACTGATGGACTTGGGCATGCTCACACTCATTTTTCTGGAGCACTGATGGACATGGGCATGCTCACCCTCATTTTACTGGAGCGCTGATGGACTTGGGCATGGGCATTCTCGCATTGTGTCATGACGGCTTTAGCCAGGATTACCTTCTTTCATGTTGGTGTTCCAATAAAGCAGGAAGAAATCCAACATCTGAGAAGGTAAGAAGAATCCATGGGTGGTCTGTAATCACTCATTTCTCATCAGTTGTCTAGAACACAAATACTCTGCTCAAAACAGACATATTAAGGACAAAATTCTATATTTGTCATTGGATCTTTAAAAAAAGATAATTAAAATAATAATAATTAATTTAATTATTCTCCCTGGCAAATTTGCTCCAGCATCTTGGTTTAATAACACTCTTGGACTGCAGTTTTCTTAACTGTGCCATAGTTTTTTTTTTTGAATAAGCCCCAACTCTCCAACTCATCCCAAAAGTACTGGATGGAGCTCCACCACCATCACTCTGGTAAATCAGAGCTTTTCAGTGACAGTTTTATAAAGGGTCAGATATTATGGTCTGTTTTCATGTTCCACTGTAAAATAGCTGCACACTGCAGAACCTCAACCCCTTTATTTACCTTCTGAGAACGTCCACACTGCTGCAGCTGCAGCCGGCTGGGAATAATGTTCGTTGATGGCGCCTTGAAGACACCAGATGGCGCTCTGAACACCAAATTGAATCAAGATTAAAATAGCCAATACCCGATCCATTCAAAAATGCCTGAATTGGGCCCAGCCCTGATCTACTAGATCGGATCATGACAAAGAAGGTCCAAAGCCAGAGGGCTAGAGCATCTCCAAAACATCAGGCAGGTCTTGTGGGGTGCCCTGGTATGCGGTTGTCAGTACCTACCAAGAGTGCGCCAAGGAGGGACAACCGATGAACCAGCGACAGGGTCGCGAGCGCCCAAGGCTCACTGATGCTCATGGAGACCCCACCAGCAGACTCCACAGAGGTCTCCTGGACTCTATGCTTTGAAGGATCAGAGCTGTTTTGGTGGCACGAGGGGGGACTTGCACAACATTAAGAAGGGGAGGTTTTAATGTTATGGCTGATATTTTACCTAACCCTGCCAAACTGTGCAACCTAAATAGTGTAGCATCATTTGCTGTGCCTGTAAACTGCACAGAACTGAACTGAGAGGGTAATAGAGAGAGAGTGTGTGTGTGTGTGTGTGTGAGTGAGAGAGAGAGAGGGGGAGAGAGAAAGAGAGAGTGAGCTCTCCCTCTGAGCTTGTCTCTCAGTTGAAGTTGGTTGGAGAGGCTGAGAGGAGCACTGAGCTGGAGTTGGTGGGAATATCTGCTCAGTTTCTCCTTTGTTGGCTGTGGCGCGAGCAGAGGAGCTGTGTACTCCCACCGAGCCCCCTCCCGAGCCCCCGATCCTCAGGTAAGTGAAGTCCACCTCTCCCTTGTTTGATTAGAAATGAGTCACGACGATGCAGCTGTGTATTTGAACTCTTAGACGATGATGCTGGAGGGTCAGAAAGGCAACTTCTAGGCGCCCCAGATCAACTTCTAGGTCTGGGAGCGACCTTAAGGATGCGGTTTACGCTGCCAGCAGCTTAGTATCAGGTCCAGGTTTACCAGGGACCGATTCATCAGAGAGGTTTCTAACAGGGAGAGGCAATTAGCAAGTTATGTAATGTTTGCAAATAGCCATGTGTTCCTGAACTGCAGCAGTGTTGCTCCCTCAGCCCTGTCTGGACGAGAAAGCATGCTGTTCCTACTGTATGCAGGATCAGCTCTCACACATTTTGCATGCAATCACAGTTTTGTGATCATGTGACCAAAAGATGTCATGTTGCATGTTGTAACTGAACTTGTAAACAGAGCAACAATGAGGGATTGATGATCCTGATGATGTCCTTCAAAATGACAACTTTACAGGAGAAGGAAAAACCCCTTCTTACCTTTCAGTGGATATCAACGTAAACAGATTTCAGTCCAGGTCACTTTGGAGGAATTTGTCCAGGAAGAAGGTGGAGGACCATGGCTAGATATTTTTATACAGGCTTATCCATGAACACAGTCCATATGATGACAGATGCTTGTGGAAAGACGTCTTCATAAAGGTTCAGGTTTATATCAGCTGTCAAGGGCATTGCACACTACATGGACGAAAGTATGTGGACATTTATGAAATTTTAAAAAAAAGAGTGTATCCTGATTTTGCTGAAGTAACTGTCTCTACTGTCCAGGGAAGAAGGCGTTTTGCTAGATTTCTAAATGCATTTATCAACAAGAGCATAGTACCATAGTGAGGTCAGGATGTTGATTGATGATCACCACCCCACCTCATCCCCAACTCCCCAACGCATCCAACCCAAAAGTATTGGATGGAGCTCCACCATCCATCATTCCAGAGAACACAGTTCTTCCACTGCTCCACAGCAGCTCAATGCTGGGGGGCTTTATTATACCCCTCTAGCCCACGCCTGGCATTAGGCAGCATGGTGCCAATAGGTTCGTGGTGAGTCCTATTGTATTGGCAGTACTTCTCTGCAGGGATTAGACAAGCTGTGTGTGTTTGCACATCTCTGTTAAAGTGGCTGAATGCATTTGGGCATTTAGTTTATGTCCAAACAGACAACTTTACAGGAAAAGGAAAAACTATTGTAATTCTCAATGGAAGTAAATGTGAAATGATTTTATTCCAAGTCATTTAGGAGCATTTCTATTGGTCTGTTCATATCCTGAAATGTGGACACATTTCACACACATGTAAAGAACAATGGCCAGATTCATTTTATTATTATTTCGAAAGGTGAAAACAGCAAAAATTGATAAAAAAGGCTTTAGTGGGGAAGTGACGATATGGGAAACATCCAGATTAATGAAATTAATGAGACAAATTTAGGAAAGTTAAGTTTGGGCTTAATTTACTCTCTTTAGTTTTGCACAAAGTTGCTTGTCCATTTCTACAATCAACAAGTAGGGCTTTGTAAATTAAGGCTTCACAGAAAAGTAAAGGCTGTTACTGCAGCAAAGAGGAACAAACTAAATATTGCTGCTGTTCAGTGAAAACCATGTATCTCCATTTTTGTTTGTTTTTGGTTTTCTCCATTGATTGCACCCAATAATTCTGGAAGAATCAACCAATAGAAATGCTCTAATTTACTGGGATTGAACTCTTATTTTACACTGACTTCCATTCAAAGTTCATGTTATGTAACATGTAGCATCTTTTGACCTCTCTTGTAAAGAAGGCAACATTTTGGAGATACATGTTTTTCATTGGACAGTGGCAATATTAATAATATCGATTTTGAAAAAAAAAATCCTAAATGAGCAGGTGTCTGTAAACTTTTGGCCACACAGTGTAGTGTTGTGTAGGTTATGCCATATGTAGTTCTGAACTGATTGGGATTGTGCAGTGGTCACAGTGTGGGAAAAGATGGCAGTGTCCCTCTCTACTGTCTGAGATGACCTGTCCTGAACCTCATTGCAGAATATTAACAGCAGTGGAATAATGATGGCTTCATGTGTGGTAGGTGAAGGCGTTGCTTTATTAAAATATTTAAAGACTGATTATTTGGGATGCAGAATAATATCGTAGGAATCGTATTGGTATTGATTAGGGCTGTATGATAGTGGAAAAAACTAAAATAATATATTGTAAAAAAAAAAAAAAAAAAAGCAATTTAATGCAATATATAAATAAATACAATATATATTTTTCCTGCAATATGTATTGCAATATTACAAAATAATCAAGGAATTGTTCCCATAATAATCCAACATGTCATGATATTAATAAAATACTGTGTATCCAATATTATCCACTGTATCCTCCAAAATGTATCCTTTGGATTGTATGTAAATCTGTTTGTATCAAGCAGCAAAAAGTAGAAAATATTGGGTTTCATTTTGGCTAACGTGCCTTTGCACTAAAAAATTAATGCGTGAGCATAAACAGAAAATAAAAATTAAAAGCTCCACCTATCATGTGCCATTTTTAACAAGGTGACCAATAAAATGAGAGTTAAACTGAACTGGAGTGAACGCAGGGCTGAACAGCGGGACAGACTATATTTTATTCATGCTTATGTAAAAATGCTAAACTTGCTAATGTTGCCGATGCTTTACACAGATGTAGTGGAAGTGTTAAACCTCGGGAATTTTACTGTGTACTGATCTCGCCGCTGAGCTTTGAGTTTTGAACTTTGGAACTTTAGGCCTGTTAGCTGTTTGTTGCTCACGATAAAAAGGCTGAGGACAAACTTTAGCTTTTTACATCTCATTTTTTTCAGAATCTCATTTAGTTTGAATTGTATTAGTTATTTCAGTAGTTTTTCTATCTAAGATTTATTTTTATTTAATGAAAAATACAGTCGCTAATTAAACCGGTAGAAGAATGGTGAAGCTGCAAATTCCGGTCAGGCCTTCCTATCTAAAAAGACTACAAATTTTGCCAAATTTTTAGTTAATTTAGTTTTACGAGTTTTTTATGTTTAATATGAAATAAAGAAATAGGCTGATCCCGTTGAAGAAGTGATTTTAATGTTTAAACTGAATTTAAATAATAAAAAAAAGCTATAAAAGCTTGTTTTAAACAGAAATCCATGCTGCTGGCTGTCTCAATATTCCACTAATTCCTACGCCATAATTAATATAGTCTACAATCTTTCATCATACGCAGCTCAGTCTCTTTCACTGATTTCTAAATGCTCAAAAATATGTTTCCATAAAGGAGAAATGATACGAACAGTGGAAATCTTTGCAGTGAGCGGCCGAAGTGAGTCGGGTACAGCCCTAGACAACAGCTCTCATGGGATCGAGTGATATCGGAATGAGATTGGCATGGAAAAGAACACAGACGCTCCAGCCTTCTAAAAGGCCATTCATCGCTCTGGGCAAAATTACTCCGCTCTGCTCACACACTCACACACTCACACACTCTAACATAGACATGACCAGTAATCAGTCCCGAATCCTCATATCGCTGCATCCCTAGTGGTTAGGGTGTGTGTGTGTGTGTGTGTGTGGTGTTGCACAAGCTGTTTTTGTTTCTGATGGTCAGAACTGTGTGACATTGTACACCTTAACCTTCCCCTCACACACACACTCACACACACACACAGGGGCAGGGATTTGTTTGTGTTGAGTTTTCTGGTGACATAATGTCCTTTACTTTTCTTCTGAACAGTGTGTTTGTGGCGCAGTGCTGAGAGGTAGTGGCATTTACTTAATTCCAGTCATTAACAGGATGATGATTCACCATTTTGCTAAATTGCCAATAAGTGCCTACTGTTGAACAGCGCAGCTGAGAAAAAGCCATTTGCTTCCAAGCTTACTAATCATTGTCCATCAGAAAGAAATGCTCTATAAAATAGTTGTTGTTTCTACTGCTCCTGCACTTTAGATCATCAATATTTATATTATATAGCATATGGGCATTCATGTCTCTGTTATGGCTAATGTTCATGCAGAATTATTGCCGTTGGATTGTATTCCGAGTAATCCCCATTGCTCACCACACACTGTAATTCACATAGCTCCTCGAGTAGCCGCTATTAGCAGGGATGCACTGACAAAAGTATTGGGACGTCTATGCATTACACCTACATACCACACCACATACACACCACATTACACCTACAGACCACATACACACACACTTAAACTACGCACACATGTTCAGGGAATAGAGATCCCTCAATGTAAAAACACAATGTGCAATACCCCCCCCCACACACACACACACACACCCGCATGTGCAATTAAGAGTTAAGAGTTATTTACAGAATTACCTGTAAATAACCTGTAAATAATATTGTTAGTGCTCTTTTACTTCTATTATTTATTTTGTGTATATAGTGGTAATTTATCTACGTTTTTGTAACTGAGTGTCTTGCTATCCCTTTCTGCTGTAACACTGAGAATTTCCCCACTGTGGGACTAATAAAGTATCTTATCTTATCTTACATGAGCTTTTATCACCCCCCCCCCCCCATTCAAAACCCATAGGCATTATTAATATGGAGCTGGTCCCCCTTTGCTCTTAGCTCTACCAGCAGCAGCAGGTCTGAAGATCTGCTGCAGTTATTGAGTCAGTTGGAGGCTTTTCTGCACTCTGCTCTGAGGAGCTCAGCACTTGGCCCTGACCCCGCTCTGTAACTTTACGTGGTCTGACAGACACTCGGTGGCTGAGCTGCTCTCTGTGAGCTGTTCCTCCCAAACTCCTCCACTGTTCAATAATAATACCACTCACAGCTGATGGTGGAAGATCTAGGAGGGAGGAGATATTAAAATTTCACCAGCTGACTTCTTGTTGTTGGTGCAGCGGTGTCTCCTATTACATACAGAACCACGCTGGAGTTCAGTGAGCTCTTCAGAACCTCCCGTTTCTTCACTAATGTGTGAAAAGTAAAGGTAGACCTTGAATTCGATTTAGAAGTGTGTCCCAATACTTTTGACTAAATCTACCTGGATTAGCATTAGTAATATAACGGTAATATTAAATGCTGATGTTTTAGTGACGTAGTGCAGCATCTTCTAAACACGTTGCCTCAAGTGGTTCTTTGAGGGATGCCATAGAAGAGCACTTTTGGTTCCATGAAGAACCATGTTTATACTAGAGATATTGGAGTGTGAAGAACTATTAAACTGGTAAAAAGAAACCTTATATTAAGTGAGGGTTCTTCAGATCTTTAAGATGAGCATTACATCACACAGCATAAGTGTGTGGATAAATCTGTAAGTTGAAAGATCCTTGAGGAACTTTTGGAGAGTTTTCAGTCTGAAACTGTGAAGGAACCTCTTAAGGTGCTTTGAGGAACCTGCAAGGAACCTTCTTCTTCTAAAAAACATTTCTTGAAAGTTTCTTAAAGCTCCTTGAGAGGTTCCTCCACAGCTGCAAACTGAAGAACCTCCAAAAGTTCCTCAAGGATCTTCTACTTTTAGCAGTGTTCTTGACAAAGCTGGATATGGCAGATGTGTCTGGGAGTAGGGTGTGTTGCTCTCCTTTCACAAGAATGAATGTATTTTTTTTTTTTCCTCAAACCACAGACATGTTCCATTTCAGTAGTGCAGCAGATCCAGGTGACACCAGCCATCTTGTAGAAATTGAGAACACCCCCGTTAACTTCTTAAACTCTAGGCATATTATCAGTTATTAATCCTTTATTTAATATCTGCTATGAATTATTCAGCAACTGCCTGCTGTGAAAGGAACTGTTCATGGACCCACATTTAAGGGGTTAACCTGTAGGTTTTTGGTGCTATATGTAACTATTTCTTCAACAGTTCTGTGAATCTATTTATATAAAGAACAATCAAAGCATCCAGGTTGTTCCTTGAGTTGTTATGGTTCTAGAGAGAACCATTTCCTATACTAAAGACCCTTGAAGAACCCCGTTTAGTGTAGCTGTGAGAGGAAGTAACTGTACGAGGGCCCACGTTTAAGGGCTGAACCTCAGTGTGCCACACTTGTAGACATTAGATGGGTTCACTCTATGCAAAAAGGGTTCTATATGGTACCAAAAAAGGGTTCTTAGACTCTTTTGGTGCTATATATAACCATATCTCTTTAAAGGAGCTGTAAATCTATTTATATAAAGAACCATTTACAATTTAAACTTTCAGGTTGTTCGTTGAGTTTTTATGGTTCTAGAGAGAACCATTTCCTAAACTAAAGACCCTTGAAGAACCCCTGTTTAGTGTAGCTGTGAGAGTGAGTAACTGTATGTAGGCCCACATTTAACGGGTATACCTCAGTTCTTCTTTTTTTGGTGCCATATAACTGTTTCATCAAAGGTTCTGCAAATCTTTATCTAGGAAGAACCACTTCCAGGTTGTTCTACAGAGAACCGTTTCCTATACTAAAGACCCTTGAGGAACCTTTTAAAGAGAGTGTATAGATGAATATGTGGCTTAGACATGTGCTTCTACAAAATCAACACAGTTGATTCCTGACCTGGAGCGTACAGACCTTCTTGCACTCCACTCTGATATCCTGCATCTTGTTAAACAGCTTCAACAACCTTCAGAAGGTCTTTCTATCACTTGCCTAATTCAAGAAGATTTCCATAATTGATGGTTCCAGATCTTTTTCTTCCTTTATTTAGTGCAGATGAATTTAAGCAGAATGGATAGATAATAATTTGGTCAATCAATCAGTCCAGAATGTCTCATTATAGAAACCGATGCTAAAAATAAAGAGATTTTAATGGAGATATAAAAGAACTTTCTTCCATAAAAAAACTCCTCCATTATCACCTATTCAAATGTTCCTCATCCCTCACCTTCTCATGACAACAATTCGTACACCACCACCTCCTTCTCTTCCAACTCATGCTTGGTCTCCAGGGTGTAGTCGGACCCTACAACCCCGGTTATCAATAGCCCAGAAGTGTGTGTGAGTTTGGGTATGGCCCTTCTCCTGAACTGCAGTCTAGTCATTTTCTGTGTGTGTGTGTGTGTGTGTGTGTGTGTGTAGTGGTACACACTCTAGACTGATATCTGTGGTTGTTGTTGGTCTACTGGTGTGTAATAACTGGTTTATAGTGGGTGAATGTGCTGTGTGTGATTGGGGTTTCTATATCGTGTGTGTTAGCATTTAGTGTCAGCCTTCTCTCGGTTCTGAATGGGTTCTTCAGTGTTGATTTATAAACAGAGAAAGGTGAGTGAGCGGTTCTCCGGTTCTCCCACTGGTAAAACTAAGCATTTCAGTGAGAGTTTTATAAAGGCTCAGATATTATGGTCTGTTTTCAGGTTCCACTGTAAAATAGCTCCACACTGCAGAACCTCAACTCCTTTATTTACCTTCTGAGAACGTCTGGACTGCTGCTGCAGCAGCCGGCTGGAGATGACGTACATTGATAGTGCCTTGAGGACACCAGATGGTGCTCTGAACACCATGGTTAATACAAAGACTCGGAACTGGATCAGGATTAAAATAGCCAAAACCTGATCCATTAAAATATGCCTGGATCAGGTATTGCCTATTTTATTCCTGATCCATCGGGACATCCCTAATCCATTCATCATGGAATTCTGACAGAATTAAGAATCGCTGCCAGATTCATTTTAAAAAGTGAAAATCTCTCTCTCTCTCTCTCTCTCTCTCTCTATATATATATATATATATATATATATATATATATAAGGTTTTTCTGAATGACAGCAACGATATTCTACAAGCTGTTTGCAGTATGTAGCAATATATTGGCAGTACAGTATTGCGCTGTCCACCTGAGAAGATCAACAGCATGCTTGGCAGTCTGAGAACGGAGGGATATTATTGGACTTGGTGTTGAAACATGGTGCAATATCATTTCAGCAAGTGAGTTAACCAGCCTGAGATAATACAGAGGTTATTTGGCTTTCATTTTCTCAGGCCTGCTTCACCCTGGAGTGAATGTGCAACCGGCCTCAGACATCCAGTCTAGCATTCGCCAGCGTATAATCTCTGAGCAGCAATCTCAAAGACCTGTCTGTATCTGTGCCTGGTACTGTTTATAGTGCCTGTTTATGATCATTGTACTTATCATTAACAGGCTATGCTGTACTTATAATGTACTCATAATGTCAGAAATACTGTTTAACCCCCTAAACAGGGGCCGAAAGTGTAATTACAAGCTTCAATTACCAAAGAAAAGTAGAAAATTACCTGTCCCTGTAGTTACTGAGTAATACACCTTAGTGTGTAATAAGACTTGCCTAAAACAGAGCCGGTTCTAAACCCCCAAAACTGTTACATCACAGTCTTAACTCATTATATTTACACCCCCAACATTTACATAGACCCCGCCCACTAGCAAAAGCCCTAGTCAAGACTTGAGAAACGGTCAAACCCAGCTACGACTTCAGGATAATTTGATGCTGTTGATACTGGAAAGCAACTCTTCACCTCCATCATCTCGACTAGTTATGGGAATACGGGTTGCTACGGAAACCAGTGCTAGTGTCTGTAGAAAATAAAAAGTCGTAGAAAACTCTGCACGCAAAGAAGAGATAGTTGGGGGGAAGCGAATGGGGGTCCACGCTGAACCAGAAGGGAAAGCACTGGCTTTTTGTTTTTACTGATAAAAAGACTTGAGAAAGCCAAACCCGAAGAAATGAGTGGGGGCAAGGCTCAAAGCTAACCGGCTACAATCTCTTCAGCTTGCTAACAGCACATTGCGCTGAGAAGACTTAGGAATAATTACAGTGTTTTTTTTTACAGTGTTAAAAATATAATGTGCTATAATATCGGTGCCACATACCAGCCAATAAAAGCAGAGCTTAGCGTTGTTATTTCTACAAGCCCTCCATATAAAAAAATAGTGTGTTTCATTCTAAGGCAAAATAACAGGGTGGAAAACAGGCTTGTAAAACCACATTTCGGTGCCACCCAAAGTCACATACTTACTACATATTCATCAAGCAACAACCTAAACCCTCAATAAACATACTCTTTAATATTAGGCGATTTTAACCCGATGATGCTGTCAACACTAGCATGTCCTCCCAAGACACGAGAAGCAGAACTGGACAGCTGAACACACTCGGAGGGAAACACTAACCGCCAATTCTGTTACATCAGCTAACAGACTGTTGATTAACATCCCACTGAGTGATGATGGGCTGGAGGGAGGACCATCCTGCTTATCTAGAGACAGTAAGACCAGTTCTGCTCTCTTCCCCAGCCTTGAGAGAATGTGATGGTTTTGGTACCGTTTCAGAGAGTTCAGCTGATTTGTCCTGGAAGGTGGAGCCAGCAAGGGTCATCATGATGGCTCCAAAAGACCATCAGCACACACACCAAGAGATGCAAAAAAAAAAAAAACACTGGACAGCGTGTGTGAACGCAACCCACGGGCTAGTACACCGCACACCCACACTATGGCTATTCAGAAACTCCATCCTGTTCTCTAGAGCTCTCAGCAATGCCCGTCATTCCCTTATATAATATTACACCTGTCCCACCTCCACCCCCACCAACACTCGCCCAGATATCCTCGACCAACGATGATAAACAAAAATGTCAGCCTCGTGATGATCTATTCGATGATGTATCAAACGCTGAAGGAGGAAATATCCAGGTTTTTGAACTGGTGGGTATCTCTGCAGTCGGGTAGTGTGAGGACACGCATGTTCTTTTAACCGCTGACCTGTGGGCAACATGAGGACTTACTGTAGAATATGAAGTACTCTCCTTATTCTCTGTCCATAAAATAAAAATACGCTTGTCTCTCTGCAGTTCTGTGAGCAGAGACTGCGGCAACATCTGAGTGCACCACCTGTTTCTGATTAAAGCTGCAGTGTGTAGTATTGTTACCTTAAAGCAGCAGTCCCTAAGATCTTTTTTCCCATTTCAGTTGAAAGTGGTTAGTCTTTCTGAGTGGACGGGGTAATACAATAGTGTAATAAATGGTATCAGTGTGCTGCACGACCATCCCTGCAAAAGCCTAATATAGCCTGTCTAAAAACAGACAGAGTGGTCTGGTAGGTTTTGTCGCTGGAGTTTTCCAGGCCTTGTCAGGCTTTTACATACTTACTTTTAGAGTGCACAGCCTCTAAAGAGGTTCTTGTACCGAACACTGATATCGTCGGGATATCGACCCTAAAACCTGGTATCTCCATTTTTTCTTTTTTTCTTTGTTTTAATTGAAATGGGATAACAAATACTACAATACACTAATATTAAAAATACCAAAAACACTAAAATACACTAATGCTAATGTACTAAAAGAGTAAAATGCATAAATATTAAAAACACTAATACTAAAAGCCTAAAATACGCTAATACTAAAATCCTAAAACACAGTAATACTAAAATGCTAATCCTAAAAACACTAAAATACAGTAATATTAAAAATACAACAGTAAAATACATTCATATTAATATTGAAAATGGGATGAAAAATATGCTAATATTAAAAATACTAAAATACAATAATACAAAAACACTGAAAAACACTAATACTAAAAGTATACTAACACTAATACTAAAACCACCAAAAAACTAAACATACATTAATATTAAAAACACTAAAATGACACTAATACTAAATTAATATGCTGGGAATATATGTGTAATTAAACAATTAATGATAAGGCAACGGCAATTAAAGAGTCTAATTTAATATATAAAATAATAGCTCATTTATTTACGTTAATATTGTTAATAATGTGTTAATAATGTTAATATTAGGCTGCATGTGCTGTTGTTGTTATCACGTGGCCTATTTCAGTTCGCTCTACACTGCACTACACTCCACACAGATCAGGTCTGTGCTATTTTGGGTTGGTTTGTTACTGAATGGGATCTGAGTTGCTCTCCTTTCCTCTGATTCTGCTCCAGTATGTTCTTCTGCTGTTGGCCTCTAACAAAAAAAACCCTTTCTTTTTGTTTTTAAGTTACAGTGACATCATTCAGTCGAAGAAAAATCACTGCCAGGTTTGCTCTGCATTTTACTGGGTTTGGCCGAAATAATGAAAACACGTCCCAGTTATTGAATGGATCAGTTTTAAAGAGCATCTTTCAGTGCAGCTTTAGCTTCTTGTTTCTCCATAGAAATTGAGCCATTGTTCATCCTGAACAGCCACATTACTACTCAATCTCTCAGCCAATAGACACCTAACAACGTCCAGGCGGACCTTATTACTTTCTTTAAGTGCTTTAAGCAGTGAGATTTACAATCGTTATGCCTTAAGTGGTTTTTAACTCTGCCTTTGTTGGCTGATTTCCCAGTGGCACCCACGTGAAACTGGCTTTTTTCTGCTGGCCATACCTATAATTTAGGCACCCAACTATTTGTCCTCTTTCGCTATTAAGCTATTTTCTTCTGGTGACTCAAATAACTGAAGGGGCGTCTCAAACAAGACTCGCTGTTGTCATGCCTGTTGTTATGGCTTTTCTTAGCACTCTTGGCAAACAGCACTTATCCAGTTTTACAACTAGCGTCTGCAGCATGATAGTCAGGTCTAACACTTTTAACACGGATAGATGAGACGACATGCCCCCAGCACTCAGTAAACCACACTGTGATTGGTTAGAGCAGGGGTGGGCATCCTTTTTGTGCTTTTCCTGCTGAAGCTCACCTGAGTCAACTCACCTGCCAGGTTTAGTAGGTCTGATAGAGCAGGGGAATCAGGGGAATCAGGGGAATCAGTTAACCGTGTCAGAAAATGTCCTTTTTCATTATTTATGTTAAAGGACTTCTTTCTAAGACGTAACAGTGAAGCATTGCTGATCTCACCTGCCTTATTGAAAAGATACATTTCCATAAAGTAATCCGTACCCTGGAGACACACTGGAAGACATAAGATATGACGTTTTGCAGAGTCATCCTATGAAATGTGGGCCATTTTCATTTTGCAGTTTTCTATTTTTTCAGTTTTTAATTAACCATAATTATGTTAATCCTCCAGAAATAAATACAAATAATATAAATAATACACATTTTCTAAACTCAGGCATAAAATCATTATTAATGTTGTCCTTTTTGTTCAGACATGTCTGTACCACCCTGTCAGGGACATCACTAACACCATCAATGTACCACATTAATACATAGTAATGTATTAAATAAAATACACTAATATTAAAAAAGATTAAAAACAATAACATACACTAATATAAAAATACCAAAACACTAAAATACACTAATATAAAATACCAAAACACTAAAATACACTCATAATAAAAACACTAAAATACACTCATAATAAAAACACTAAAATACACTCATAATAAAAACACTAAAATACATTTATATTAAAAATACTAAAAACACTAAACAATACACTAATACTAAATATACTAAAATCACAAAAAATACACTAATGCTAAAAATATTAAAAACAAACATAAACATACTAAAATACTAAAATTACACAAATAAAAAAAAAATCATAATTTGTCCAACTTTCTGGAAAGCATCAATATAAAGTATGTAATCTGATACGTTTATTGTGTTTTAACAACAAATTAACAATGGGAATAGGCTAATCCAGAAAACAATAAATACGGATATTTGAAAAAAAAAAAAATAGCATGTAACATTTGTATTTAATCATATCATTTTAAATCATTTTAATGAATAGTTTTATTGTTATTCATTAGAATAACTAGCTTTATATAGATATATAATTATACAGAATTATTATTCTATATAATAATAATAATATATAGTAATTTTTATGTAGAATTATGTAGAATATCTTTATATTATATTATATATTTAGATTTTTAACACACTTTTTATGGATCTCCTCAAACATTGCAGACCCTAATAAATGGCACCTTTTTCACAGAATGACTCTTTTTAGCAGGTCTTGCAGGACAAGTTGTTAAAATACATAAAGGACCGCACCACAGCACATATACGACAAATAAGACAGGTCACCAGGATGACCACAGCCTATATAAAACTGCGTTCAACTGGAGCTCTGTTGTAATTATAGCTGTGTGCCGTGCTGTAGATTCAGCCAGTCTCTACCCTTTACACGCCCGTACTCAAACCTGACATGAAATCATAATCGCCAGCAAATCCTTAGAGGATTAAAGTCAAATCTCAGTGCTGAATACAATACTCGTACTGCCACGCTATTCCCACGGGTGCCAATTATTGTCACTGACATGCAGTGAGCTAGCTTACTGAGCATGCAGAACCTAATGCCATCGCATATTTCGGAGCGGAGGCTCTTGTCTGTTCATCTCCGTTTTTTCTTTAAATGAGATGTTCTACAATATACAAACAGCTCTTTGACACCACACACTCTAGAGCTGTTACCTGTCATATCAAATTAGACACGAGTGTGTTTGTCAGTGTGTGTGTGTGTGTGTTTCTATTGTTTTAGTTTGAGTGTTTGGTGTAGAACAGTGCTCTTCTATATGAGAAATAATAAATATATAAGTACACCCCGCCAACAGTCAATATTTCACGCCTTCCACCTGCAGTGTTTACATAGCTGCGGTGCCTGTGAATATATCTACGCTGATAGGAGCAGTGGTCTCGAAATGAGGTGTGTTCAGGTCAATTTCCGGCATATTGCTGTGTATCTTGATGATGGTAAACGCAGGTGACCACTGACTGAAAACAGCCTAGGCAGACAGACGTCAACAGTCAGACGTTCGTTGCTATCTTGGCAGTGAATTGTCAACACAGGCGTGTGCCCAATGCACGTACACCCCCCACTCGTTATGCTTCTGTCTTTTACAATTCTTTATTAACAATTCAGTTTCCATCACTGAAGAAAAACAACAACAAAAAAAAATAACTACGGGAACATTAGGGTACAAACTGGTGGTCTTCTCCATCCCCGGGGAGCATCACTGCACCATTGAAACTAATGGGAACGGCGAGAGCCGCGCTGATTGGTTTATTATTGCACGTTACGTCCAAAACACACCCATGATTACTTAAGAGACTTAAGAGACATGCCTTTTGAGCGTTTCCAGCTGCGCAAGGCGTACTTTTCCCGTTGTTACTATAGCAAAGACATACCAATACGCCCTAAATCAAGCTGCACGGTTGACGGCTCGCCTAAAGATCGCTAAAATAGGGCCCAAGAAGTCTGTTCTTAACGAGTGCTGCTGTCTGTAGTAGATCTTTAAGTGTACTTTTATATCTCGGCCATTGCTGGATCACCACTCCACACCAATATTATAAACCTCATTACCCAATCAAAATGCTGTCAGTTAAATCAGGCCCTTACAACTGATCCACTCCAAGTAATAAAAGTTCTATAAAAGGTTCCTTGAGCGATGCAGTAGAACCCAGGTCTTCAAATTAGGGTCTTGAATCCAGTTTCCAGTCCTGGATTTTTCCTTCCCAGTTGTTGGTAGTCAGTGACCTGCCCCACATATTAGCAGTCTCCCACTATCATGTGTAATGCTCCCGACACTGGAAGACTGATGACTGACACATGCCTCCTCCTTACACATGGGCAACCAGCTAGTGTCTCTTTGTGAACTGCTGCAGATGCAACACCCCCGGGCAACCAACACGCTCAGAGAAGAGCGCTGGGAACTTAATCAGCCCGCAGACGCCTGTGCTGGCCAGCATCACACAGAAGTGAGGTGGAGAGGTCGAGCTTTCTGTCTACTTGGAGAAAGCAAGGCTATTGTGCTCTTTCCGGCCCTGGCTGCTGATGGCAGGCAGCATGACCTGGGATTCGAACCCCCAGCAATCCAAGGGTAATATTGGCAACGTCCGCTGGACCACTCAGAGCTCAACAGTTAATGTAACTGATTGGCCTCAGAGTGTCACATCTACCAAGAATGACAAAGTCCAGAACTACTACAATTTTTTTGTAAAAGAGCTATGAGTGTGAAGAAGCTTTACATTAGTTCAAATGGAATAAACCTGTAATAGGTTCTTGTCATACACTCACACACACACACACACACACACATCTCTTTAACAAATATGGTTCTTTATGGCTCCTTCTCCTGGAAATACTCAAAGAACCTTTTGTAGCACCTTTATTTTTGGTCCTACAGAGCCAAAAATGGATCAGCCCCAAACTAACAGGTGGCAGTGGTCAAAACCCGATAGGTACTAAGAGTCATGTGGGCCTCAAATATGAATCAGCTTGACCCACCAGATGTAGACATTTCTCTGTGCAGGAGCCGAGGTGGTAGAACAGACTTCCTCTGGGTGTCCGTCGTCGACTGAAGACCATCTCTTTCAAGAGCTCTTAATTCAGCCCTAATTTTGCCTGTTAAGGGCTTGTGATTGTGCCTAAGTAGCTTCTTCGAGTTCTTTGTCATTGATATTGTACTACTGATAATGGGATCCCTCATTATAAGAGCAGAGTGAAGAATTCTGTGCTTCAGAATCTGACGCAGGCTTTTTGTTAGGACTTTTCTTAAGAACAAATTTAAGAACTTTCCCAGACTATTTTTTCAGAGATGTATAATAAGGAATTTTAACTACTTCACTACTGTACTTGCTGTTTTCTCCTACTTCCACTTTTACTTCACTCCATATTCTGGATGAGTTTAATACTTTTACTCTGTTACATTGTTTGTTTATGTGCTGCATCGTTACTCGCTACAATTATAAAAACGGTACGAATCATTTCAGACCCACATTATCACCTCCAGAGCGCTAGATGGCGCCGTCACCGGGTTCGATGAAGCCGCCTCAGCATTGATCAGAACAGGCGATTGAGCAGCGAGCGAGCATGCTGCCATTCCTCCTCTCACTCCACTGCTGCAGTGAGGACACTAACGCTAGAGCTCTGTTAGTTTATCTCCAGATGAAAGAAGAAGATCCACCAGAAGAAACTCCTCCATCTTCTCCTCCTGCAAATACTCGTATGTGCCGAACAGCCTGAGATCTTTCAGCTGTAGTTGAGTTTACAGAGAGTGAAGCTCAGGGGTTTGAGCTGCTCCTCACTGGTTTTACAGATGAAGCTCTTGTATGTGGCGGGTTGAGTCAGGACTGCTCAGCTCTCTCTCTCTTTTGGGCGAGAGAGTTTGTTTAGAGAGTGAACTGAAGCCTCATGTTCATGAACTCTGTCTTCTACAGTCCTGTCCTTCTACTACAGCCAGAGGAACTGAGACAGGCCTTAAGTCTGAGCTTCTGAAATAATAGATACTCAACACTGATACTCAAACATTTGACTGTTTTCTGTAAGAACTACAGATCACAGTACTGTACTTTTACTTTCAGTACTTAAGTAGTACTTTTTAGAATAAACTACTTGCAGTACTTAAGTACAAAAAATTTTGAATACTTTAGTACTTCCACTTAAGTCTGGAGCTTAAAGACGCTTCGACTCAAGTCACATGTCTGATATTTTTATTATTGCGGTAATACATCACTGAAAAACACCTGCAGTATCAGTTGTTTTCCAATATTATCCAGCCCTAGTTCTGTTCATGCCATTGAAAAGCACTTCTTAGTATTGCTGGGTGGTATGATGGTTCACTGGGTACACCGTTTACAGTTCGTCCTGAGGTCTCCGTTTCTTGCATACCGTTATGCCACAAAAAAGTGCAGAGTGAAATTTAGCACTGCATAATTAAGACACATCACAAACAGCTCAAACGCTTAGCACTGTGCAGCTAGCGACAGTGCAGCTAGCACACAAACTTACTGCTGAAGGACCCCCAGGCTGTTTAAAAGTAAACCCACGATTACGGAGGAGAGGCAGACGTTAGAAGTATTATAAGATGTTTGGGAGAGGTCGTCAACCAGCGATGTCTGTGACACCACAACTACAATCACTCAGTAAATTACAAACACAGAGCTTTAACTCACTCTACTTAACGTCTCCCTCTCTCTCCCTATCCACACACATAGACTTTCAGTTACTTGTGGGGGGCCAAGCACTTTCTGAACATGCTACAGTAATGTAGCAAGAGCTAAAGGCTTTAGGAGGTAACACTGAACATTCAATATGGTTTTCTTTCTTTCTAAAGTTCAGCTCATAACTTTCAAAATATCTGTTTTACTGAATGCAGTTATATAGATAAATAGATAGACAGACAGACAGACAGACAGGCAGGCAGATAGATAGCCAGATATGTAGATAGATAAATAGATAGACAGATAGATAGATAGATAGATAGATAGATAGATAGATAGATAGATAGATAGACAGACAGGCAGAGGGTTAGACAGACAGATAGATAGATAGACAGACAGACAGACAGACAGACAGACAGATAGATAGATAGATAGATAGATAGATAGATAGATAGACAGACAGACAGGCAGAGGGTTAGACAGACAGATAGATAGATAGAGGGTTAGACAGACAGATAGATAGATAGACAGACAGATAGATAGATAGATAGATAGATAGATAGATAGATAGATAGATAGACAGATAGACAGATAGATAGATAGATAGATAGATAGATATACAGACAGACAGACAGATAGATAGATAGATAGATAGATAGATAGATAGATAGAATAGACAGACTAATAGATAGATTCCCAGTCTGGGTCATTATGCTGCGCTACACCAATAAGAGTCCTTGGGCTAGACTCTCAACACTACATTGGTGCACCTCTGTAATACCAGTAACCTTGTAAGTTGTGCTGGAAAAGAGCGTCAGCTAAATACTGTAAATCTAAACAGCAGTTTTTAAGAATCTGTCACTACTCACATATTTAGTCTGTGATTACATGTGAAAAATGTGATATAGTATTTTTGCCATATCACCCAGCCGTACAACTAAGTCATGCAGTACGTCCAACACAAAGAATTAAGCTTCACTGAATCATTTGCATTCAGTTTCTGTACACACTTACATAAAACAGACTATACTTGTGTTCAGTCTGGATCGGAGTGTGCTTTGGATCATTGCTGTGCAGCTCAACTGCGCTTCAGCTTCAGCTTAGACAGATGGGCCGACACAGAAATCTCTGCAGAATCACAGTTAATCAGAATGAATTAATCACAATGAATCTGCCAGACACCAACGCAGCGGCTCATCAGAAGAAAGGGTGACAGTGCTTGACCGTTGATTGGATGTTATGACTGTTTAATGCGTTTGCTTTTCAGGGCCCAGATCATGTAAAAGCTCCAGTTTCAATAGACTTAGACTTAGACCTAGACCTAGACAATAGACTTAGACCTAGACTTCAAACCCAGACTGAAGACCCTCCTTTTTCAAGAGTACTTAGGCAGAGTGTAGAGTATGTTGAGTATCGTGGTCTCCATACTGACTTACTACTGTATTTAGTAGTATCTACGCTTCTAGGGATCTTTTGGAAATTTTGGCTATGGGTCTGGTAAATGCCTTCAATGTAAATGTAATATATATGTATAGGTACAGTATTAGATTCAAAGCATGGCAAAACACAGTACATAAGGACTAAGGGCATGGCAGGACAGCAGGACACAACCTAAAAACCTTCATTCTTTACTAAATATATATTTTAAATATCTGTAAACTTTATGTCCAGCAGTGTCCATCCCTTTTGGAAAATACAGCGGTAAGCTGCCCCATCAGAAGGGTTAGTCATAACAGACAGAGGGCCAAGCTGTAACCGGCAGCACCATAAACTTTAAATCTATTTTATTTACTTGGCATCTGTACTACATTATATGTCCAAATGTTTGTGGACAACTCTTCTAATGAGTGCATTCAGCTACACCGCTGACACAGACATGCAAATGCACACAGACAGGCTTGTCTAGTCCCTGTAGAGAAGTACTCTCAATAGAGTAGGACTCTCTGGAGCTTATTGGCACCATGCTGCCTAATGCCAGGTGTGGGCTAGAGGGGTATAAAGCCCCCCAGCATTGAGCTGTGGAGCAGTGGAAGAATTGTATTCACTGGAATGATGGATGCAGTCAAATCCTCACAGCAATGCTCCTTCAAAATCTAGTAGAAAGTCTTTATCCCTGGACAGTGGAGGCAGTTACTCCAACAAAGACAGGATCAACTCTTTTTAATACCCTTGATTTCAAAAGAAACAATGAATAAGCATGTGTCCAGATACTTTTGTTAATTTAGTGTGTGTTTCTGTAACCAGGGGAGGGGGGTGGGGGTTTGATTATGGCTGAGTATGAATATTGGAGATTCAAGGACACTCAGCAATTGGGACACACCCTAAATGTTTCTTTCTGGTGCAGGAGTGTTTCTGTGTGATATCTTAGTGTCCATAGTTAATTACTCACAATAACCTGTAAGCTAAATCTGATATATCCTTACTGACATAATCAAGCCTTCTCAAATCCTCCATTCAAACATTTATTTTTACTTTCTAACATAATCTAAGAAAGCCAGATGCCCTGTGCACTGCCCTGCTAGAAATACCAGCATACACCAGCAAACCAGACCAGCAGCAGACCAGCATAAACCAGTTAGGACCATTTTAGAGAGCATGGAATTCATGGTGGTCACATTTACCATTGTTAGGTTGTTGTGGCCCGTGGGTTACAAGTAGGCCTAAGTTGTAGGATGGTGGCAGTGTGTGTGTATGTGTGTGTGTGTGTAAGGGTGGAAATGCCTCTCAAACCCTGCAGCAACAGTTAATGTTAATGTACATTAATACATACATATTTATTCATTTAGCAAAACCAATAAATTGCATTATCAGCCGATATGACCAAATCAGCTCCTTTCAGTTCATCCCACAGCTAGATTTTCGAGTGTCCCCAGTGTCCTCTTTTTTTTTTTGAAAACAAACAAATGGTTACCCTATCATTTGCGTCAGTATTTTTAAGATGATGACCAGCACCCATTCAACCAGGGGTGTTCAAACTTTTGATTGGCACTGTAATTTAGCAGACATGTAAGATTTCTTGAGAAGTCTCATGAGAAGTAACCCTCCCAACCCTGCTGCCCTCCATGTGGCAGACTAGGGGTCAGTTTCTCACCCGAGCAAGAGCAACACCATGGATAATGGGGCTTTCAGCAGGCTTTCAGCTCCTAATGTTAAATTTGCATAGTTATTAAACATAAGTCACATCTGACAAAGGCCATAAATGTAAACCTTTCAAAAAAAAGGCCAAATGCTTTTAGTGCTTTTAGCACTGAAAAATGCAAAAATGCTAAACTTTTTTAAATGTTCAGGTTCAAGTTAGGCTCCATAGATGGCTCTTATAGTTGGGCTGAGCTTTGGTTGAGTGTACTGGAGTTCTCTTCACACCTGAAATCTAAAACGCTCAATCCAGGGCTTTTTTTTATGCTGTTGTGTAAGCTAGCGACTGCAGCGCAGCAGTTAGGAGAATGGGCTTCATTTGCCCATTGTGTATGCAAGAGAATGGCTCCGGTAAAATACAAAATGCATACTGATCCCCATTTGTGCTGAAAATGCCTGTAAACGACAGCCGTACAGCCTTCCTTCAAAGTGGAGTTGCAGCCGGAGTGGCTGGCCATCCGGTGGTGGATATAAAGGGGAATATGAAATGGAGATGTTAATGAATATTTCACCCGCCTTCTCAGTTCATGCTGCTACACAGTCAACTCTTCCATCCCCATCTGGTGATGCGTCAGTTTGTGCAGTTCTAGCGAACGCAGAATAATGAACATGGTCAGTGCACCTGCTGAAGAGCTCTCAGTGAACTTCGAGCTCTCAGTAGAATGTGATGGGGGTAAGAAATTGAACATTTAGGACGTCTTGGGGGGCTTCAGTGCCAGGGCCCGAGTCTGTATTTATTATATTTGCAGTATTCATAGGTAGAACATCTGAGAGTTGGGCCATTGAATTTGTGCATAGGCCATAATCATTCTTAGGCAGTAGGCCAGTGTAAGGATCTGTTTGGTCAGAATAAGAATCATCAGGACGTGGATCAAAGATTTCCCTTTCTTCCAGCTGTGGTCTATGGTACACGCCTTTGCACAACATTGGGCCCCTGCAACTTATCCAGAATGCAGCATCACGGGTCGTCTTCAAAGTTTCTAAGTTTAGCCATGTCTCTCCACTGCTGCATTCTCTCTTCACTGGCTTCCTGTAGCTGCTGCCCAGGTCATTAGATTCAAACATTTACATTTATGGCATTTAGCTGATACTCTTATCCAGAGCAACTTACAAGGTTACTCGTATTACAGAGGTGGGCCAGTGCAGTGTTAGGAGTCTTGCCCAAGGACTCTTATTGGTGTAGCGCAGCATACTCACTCAGACTGGGAAATTGAACCCCAGTCTCCCACGTGTTGAGGTAGCTCACTGGCAGGTAGTGGTGTTATCTGTTGCGCCACACCAAACCCCTGATGCCGGCCTACAAAGCCCAGACTGGACCAGCCAGCCCCTTCATACTTGATGGTAATGGTCAAAAGCCAATCTGCACCACAAACCCTTCCAGCTTCAAGTACGGCTCGGCTCGACCCGCCATCCCTTAAAATCCACTGACGACAAGCGTCCAGGCTTTTTTTCTGTCCTGCACCGAAGTGGTGGAACGAGCTTCCCCTGGGTGTCCGAACGGCAGAGTCCAACACTCGCTGTCTTCAAACCCAGACTGAAGACCCTCCTCTTCTGAGAGTACTTGGGTGAAGAGTTGAGTATTATGGTCTCCATACTGACTTGTGTTTAGTAGAGTCTAAGATTAGAGGACCTTTGAATTTTTAGTCTATTTAAACTAGCTGAGGATTTTCTTGAGTAAACAGTGAAGCACTTTTGTAAGTCAGCATCTGCTAAATGCTGTAAAAGTAAATGTAAAATGTAAATGGAGTTTTGTAAAACCATGGTCTGTCTTTCTCTACAGCAGCACGTACATGGCAGGGTTGAAAGTTGGCAGGCTGATAGATCTCGTCACGTAAACGCAGGCAGGGTGACGTCTCTGTAAAAGCGGAGTATGAGGGAATGAGGCCTGATGTAATGCAGCTAAACTGCAGCGTAGCTAACATGCGTTCTTCCCAGTGGAAGTTAAGACCTGATTGGTGTGAGAGGGCCTATGGGAATGAAAAAATCAGCCGTTTCTAGTCTGTTATTGCAATCCAGAGACACTATTCCTTTTCCCACCCCTTTTGTTGCCTGGGAAACGTGTTATTACAAGGCGGGTGCTTGTTGTTAAGCGATCCTCCCTCTCTCTCTCTCTCTCTCTCTCTCTCTCTCTCTGTGTGTTTTTTCCCCTCTCTCTTTCTGTGGAATCATGCCCAGGAAAGTCATGAAGTGAAGTTAATTGAGCAGCACCCCCTCACCCCTCTTGTAAACTCTTTCTTCACTGTAGCGGCTGCTTTCCACGTCTCCTCGGTGTCCGGCTGTATGTAGACCCATAGATGGATTGATGGATGGAGGTGATGCTGGGGAGATGCTGAGGTGGCTGTTTTTGGTTTTGGTGCATGCTGATTAGGGGTAGGAGATTGGCAAAAGTGTACAATTTGGCTAACAGGCAGATGACAGGCCGTGTGTAATGGCATCGGACAAAGCGGCAGGCGAACAGATAACAGATGGATCGAAGTGACTTCACTCTCTGCGCTTCTTCTTTATCTGTTCATGAAGGGGAAGGGAAAAAATGCAAGCACTAATACGCCATAGCCCTAAAAATAGTCCAATTTCTGATCCATTCATAGATAGAGAGCGAACTCCCATTGGTCGCGGAGAGCGAGACAAAAAGCTGGAGTTTTGGTTGGCTTCCAAAGAACCCACAGAGAGAGGTGAGCATGAGGGGTCCTAATTTTAGAAAAATGCGCCTGCTTCCTTGGGCTCTGTGATGCCGTGTTGATGCAAAACACACATACCCCCACCTCCAAGCCCCCCCAGCACCATGAAGCTGCTGGCTTTATTCTAAGGGAAACGCACTGTACTGTACTGCCGCGCTTATATAGGGCTCGGTAACCAAGGCAACAAACAACATCAGAAACAGAATGGTCAGATTAGTCGCCTGGGTGTGAAGAGAAGCGAAGGTTGCTAATACACTAAAGCGCACACTTCGCTCCCAATTAGACGCTCCGTCGCAGGAGGCTGGCGAGGCGTTTTCCGGGGCAGGATTGTTTGCCGTGAATTTCAGCGTAGTTATCGGCCAGGTAGGACTTCACGTACTCACCTGTTTGAAAGCTGTGTCACACTCCGCAGTGCTGTCTGTAGAGTTGGACAAGTGATTCTGCAGCGCGCAGCTGGTGCAGCCAACGGAATTACTCAGTAGGAATCAGTTCGTGTGATTAGTGAGGAAAGACAGCTGCTGCTTTGCTCCCTGTAGTTCCTGTGCTGCTGTGTGCGTGGTGTAGACGGACTGGGGAAGGGGCTTAATGGCTTTGGTGGGAAGTTGCAGTGTCTCCGCAGTCAGTCTGAACTATGTCCAAATGGACCTAATTATTACTGTCTCGATTCTAGAGGTCTGAAACCAACCAGGGGAGGCACTGCAGAGGGGTGGGGAGCATTTCTGAACTCAGCATAGCATTTGTTTACTTCTTTGCTTCTTTTGTTGAAATGAAAGGCATTAAATATGTGGACGTTAAACGTGAAGCACTTCATGGATTCGACTAATGTGAAGGTTTTGTGTAGGTGCTGGAGATGACCACAGGGAAAAGAGTGATGCTTTGCACCAGTAACACTGCGTTCCTTTGTTTGTTTATAACATTTTGAGGGCTGCCAGTAATGACGAGGGATGTCACAATCCTATAAATTTGGTAGTCGAATTGATACTACTAAAATTCTTCAATTATCGATACCAGTTTCAATACTACAACCAAAAATAAGACCAATAAAATTAATATATTTAAACAATTATAGTATATAGTATTATTATATATATATATATATATATATATATATATATATATATATATATATATATATTGTTGGAAATTGTTCATTTAAAGTGCTTCTGTGCTGAAAATGCAACATTTCTAATGAGTTAATTGCAGTGATTAGATTAACTAGGATATTTATAAGTTATTTATTTATTATTATTAAGTTCTTAATAAGTTGTACTATTACTACTACTACTAGTAATAATAATAATAATAATAATAATAATACGTCACAGTATTCCAAATAAAAAAACCCTGAGTATCCTTTATTATTTATTTGTTATATTTGTTATGTATAGAGGGTATGCATTGACGTCTACACGCGCATCTACATCGATGTGTAGCCTGGAGCGTCCAGCTGTTGCTGACACAGATGTGCAAATGTACATGTAAACACACACACACACAGCTTGTCTAGTTACTGTAGAGAAGTATTGCCTATAGAATAGGAATCTGTGGAGCAGATAAACATGAAATTTATGCTGCCAGGTGTTTTCTCTGGAATGACGATGGTTCTCTAGCCAATACTTTTGGGATGAGTTGGGGGGTTGGGGATGATGAGGTGCAGTGGGGTTAGCTCTTGTTGCTAAAATCTGTCAAATCCACACAGCAGTGCTCCTCCAGAATCTAGTAGATCTAGTAGTTCTTCCCAGGACAGTAGAGACAGTTACTCCAACAAAAGCAGGATCAACTCTTCCTACCCTTGATTTCAGATGAAACAAAAGAATGAGTGTGTGTCCCAATACTTTTGTCCATACACTGTGTTTAGGAAGAAGCGATGAATGCAATTCATTTATTGAAAACTCTTTAGAGCTTGTGTCTGCTGGATCACCTAAAGATTTTTCTTTGGCCAAAGACCCAGAGAACATCTGTGATTGGTCAGGTCGCTCTCAAAGAGCAAAAAAAAAACATTCAATTATTGGCTCATTTGGACACTTCTGCCAGAACAGATGTGACCATAATGAAGAGGTCATTCACTGTCCAAAAGTTTGTAGACACCTGCTCTGCCAGAGCTGCCTTTGAAATCAAGGGTAATAACAGGGAGTTAGTTTCCCCTTTGCTGCAGTAACAGCCTCTATTCTTCTGCAAAAAGGCCTTACATTCAGTTTTGAAACACTGCTGTGAGGATTTGATGGCATTTGGCCATGACAGCATTAGTGAGGTCAGGTACTGATACTGGAAGATTAGTTATAGATCAAGAAATGACAGTTAAACGTGTCCCAGATGTATTGGTTGGAGCTCCAGTACTCTAGGGAAGTCAGTTCCACAGCTTCACAGCCCAGTGCTCCCAGTGCTGCTGGGCTTTATACCCCTCTATCTACCGGATGGCATTGGGCATGGTGACTTTAGACTCTTGCATAGCTGCTCCAGAGAGTCCTGTTATGTTGGCTATGCTTCTCTATGGTAATTAAACAAGCTGTGGTTGCCAGTAATGGCTGATCTCACTCATTGATGATCACCTAGTTCATCATCATAAATATATGTCATCAATATAAAGGGCAAATGCATAACTAAGTAATTAAGAGGAAATGATGCATGCAATTAATATGTGAACCTTCCAGAACTTAAAACTTACGGGAGAACGATTGATGGGTCTTCTGGATTTGTTGAACGTCTTTCTTCATCTAAACCCCCCAGAGGACATCTGTGATTGGCCAGGACACTTCTCAAGAAGCAATGAGCCAAACATTCAGTGATTGGCTCATTTGCACTCTGCTGCCATATTAATGTTGCCAAAGCAGATGTTATTGCAATTAAGGGACTTTGCTTAAAGTCCTTCCCTGAGCACGCCTGCAATCGGCACGAGGGCAATCACCGCGTCCTGACTTCTTTAGTGAATAGAAGACAGCGATCAAAGGGCAGTAAGTTTCTATCTGTGGGACTGCGAGGTTTCTGGGTCTTGGCGCTGTCTTGAGCCATCTGCACTGTCTCACCACAGCTTGATGACATTCACCCTTTGAAGCTGTCCAAGGACCCTGCTGTCTGCCAGGCCCACAGTAGGCACTGAAAGACCTCTGTAGGTGCTCAAAAGCGCTTCGGAGAAATCTGCTATCTGCTCCCAGTATTTCGGATTCCGCATCATGGGTGAAGGAGGGATTCACTCAAGCACTGTACACAGCCTTTGTGATGCTGATGGATAGGAGTGTGAGTGATTGCACAAAGAGAATCTGTAGTGTTTCAAGTGGATCTGTGTTTAGGCTGTATGGTATTTCAGGAATACGGGCAGACGGATTCGTTTGGAAAAGGATTCAGTCTTGTGTTTGCAGAAGATGCTTTTTTCAGGCAGTGGAAAGAACTTTTTCGGAAGCTGACTCAATTTTCCCATTGAATTCTTTTGACTAATTAACAGCATGGAAGCGCTCTCCCACAGACTGAAGGACTTTTCTTCTTTTATCTCACTTGACTGAGGTTTACTGTGAGAAAAAAAGACAGTAGTTCAAGGGCAGCCTTGAAGCTTTACTTTTTATTAGTAGAGAAAATGGCTCAGGTTCAGGTTCAGGGCTTAAAAACACAGGTTAATCGATGCTAACTGCAGTCAGTGGTCATTGTAAATGAAGCCAAAGTCAAATACACTGGATACAGATTAGTCTCTACATTGATGAGCATTTCTGGTATTTTTCTGATGCTCTTATCCAGAGTGACTTACATGTGAACTGTGTTCTACAGGTAGGAGAATTCAGACTTAGGAGTCTTGCCCAAGGTGTAGTGTGTCAGCCCCTTGGTACCGGGGCAATTCCGAGCCACCGCCCACAGGCCCAAATAAGGACTTCCGCCTCGTTTAGTTCATGTGTGTGGTTCTTTTCATGGGTATCGGTTCATGATTCGTGTTGATTGGGTTCATGTGTTTCACCTGGGACTGGGGGTATTTTAGAAGCATTGTGTCGTTTGGGACCTTGAGGTTTCACGAGAGGTTCCCCGTACTGTAAAAGTGCGTTCAGGCCAGCTTCTGCTCAGAGTTCACGCTCAGGAGCAGGTCACCCTGCCAATCAAGATTTCAGCGGAGCGAGGCTCGCTTATGGCCAGGATTTACTGGCAACCCATGCCTCAGCTAGGCGACCCACGCTATCGGCAGCACGGTGCAGATCCAGGTTTGGTGGGCCTAGCCATTCTTGCTCAGTAGCTGGTCCCCCAGCTCTAACCCCCAGTCCCAGGTTCATGTTTTGCTGCTTTTTTGCCTCACTTGCCCCCTTTTGTTTATCTCCTTGTGTTAATAAATCTGCTTGCTTTGACTCCATCTCTGCGAGTCTTCATCCCTCTGTGTCTGGCCTAGCACACCATGACATAAAGCAGCTTGCTGTAGTGTTTGCATGGGCTGGGAACCGAACCCTAATCCATCATGGGGTCAAAAAACAAGTTTTATCCAAATTCAAATATTTTAGAAGTTAAAGCTATAATTTTCTGCACATTTAAGAGTACAATTTCTATGTCTTTGCTCAAATAAAGTGTGCCATAGCCTTTATTAAAACTGTGCTTGCCCAGCCAGGAGAATCGAACCCCAGTCAGCCACAGGGAAAGTGGTGTCGTCACCCACTACGCTACACCAACTGCACCAATAGCTGTTGATTGTGAGCGTGTTTAGTGAGTGTTTTCAGGGGCAAGTCTGAATTAGAGCCATTAAACATCATCTCAGGGTTGAACTCTGGCAGCCAGGCAGCAATAAAATAACAGAAGGACAAGCAGGTCTGTAGTGAGCTGTATTTTCCATGAACCCTCATCCTTTCTGCTACAACACTTGGTTACACGTCCCTCCATCTTAACATCAACGTCAATTCAGTCAGGTAAGGATTACGCCGGCCTCAAACTGCATCCAAGCAGATCACAGAACTAACCCTCTTACATTCCAGGGTGACCACATAAGGGTGCAATAGTCCAAATCTGTGTGTATCAGTTCAACAGATGTGATGAAACTCAGAGACAACGTTGACTGGCCAGCAAAATGACCAAGCTTCAGTCTCAAGTGACTGGTGTACTCTACGGGAGATGCTTAGCCAGTGTCTAGAAAGTTTATGGGGCTCAGAGTGGCTCAGAAGTCTGGGGCGCTACCACTATGTCAAGGGGGTTGCGAGTTCACAAGCCATGCCGCTTTGCAATCACCGGCCAGAGTCTGAAAGAGCACAATTGGCCACGCTTTCTCCGGGTGGGTAGATGGCGCTCTCTCTCATTATCACTCCTAAAGCGATGTTGGCCAGCAAAGGTATCTGTTAGCTAATGCGGTGGAGCAGGGGAGTGTGTCGGCTGCCTGGCAATGCTGCAGTTGGAAAAGAGGAGGTGGCTGGCTTTGGAGGTATCGGAGGAGGCATGTGTTAAGTCTTTACCCTCTGAGTGTCGGGAGCATTGCTGGTGCTCGGGGGAGCTTCGAACTGGTGGGTTAATTGGCAGGATCAAGGAAAAATTTGACTTGACTTGTAGACGTGAATATCAATAATATTTATGGTGAGCCAGAACGTTCAGAGAAAAGTGCAACTCTCCAGCTCTGATACAACAGCTAACAGATGCCTGTGCAACCAACAAACAGAGTGATGTGGGAAGGAAGTGCTATCAACCCACCCCGAGACAGCAAGGCCAATTGTGCTCTCTTGGACTCTGATGGCAAGCAGCATGAACCAGGATTCAAACCAGCGATCCTCGGACCAGAGTGGCAGTGCATTAGTCCACTGGACGACTCAGAGCCCCAGAAATGTTAGTTTTACACATTTAACAAATATGTAAGTTGATGAATCAGAATTCAACTGGGCCCTATTCACTATATAGTGCACTACTTTGGGGTTCCGCCATTATGCAACGATGTCCGGAAATTTTTCGGCGAGTGCCGAATTTTTAATGCACACAATGCCACAACGCACTGTAACATTTACATTTACACTTATTGCATTTAACTGATACTCTCTTCCAGAGCGACTTACAAGGTTACAAGGTATTACAGAGGTCAGATGGCCAATGCAGTGTTAGGAGTCTTGCCCAAGGACTCTTATTGGTGTAGCGCAACCCAGCCACCCAGACCAGGAATCAAACCCCTCCCATGTGGTGTGGTAGCTCACTAGCAGGTAGTGGTGTTACCTGTTGCGCTACACCAACCACATATAGTGTGTGCACTAAACAGACATGGAATACTTACCCATAATTCATTGCATTGTTTAGTTTGAAGATTGAGGACTGTCTGTAAAACTAGGTGTCCGAAATGGTTCACTCTCTTGTCAGATTCTGTTCCCTACTTTAGCGCTCTATAAAGTGATCTAGATTTTAGCATGTAGGGGACAGTGAATCGGGCATACGTTCGGACAAAGCTTTGCTTTGATGAGTCAAAATGAGTCTGAAGCTGTGAGTGAGGTCCAAATTGCCATCTAGTGGTTGAAAGAGGAAATTCAGGGTCTTGTGACTGACGATCCTCGTGCAGTGCAGCAGCAGTTTGCCAAAAAGGGACCATCTGATCTGAGCTGTTCTCAGGATTGGCTAGAGATATCGTCTGGTCACTGTTCGCTGGTCGGCTGATAGCCAAACATAGCTGATCAGTGGAATGATATATTCCAAAATATAAACCTTCCATGTAAATTTCGAGAACTTAATGGGAATTTAATAGAATGAATAGGAAATATTGGATCATTTAAAGGAACTATATCATACACTATCATCAATGTACATGAAGGCATAACAATACAAATAATAACTACAACACATAGTTGCAAGCAAACTTAATAAATGCCTAATTCTTTCATTGAACAATCAATGGAATTGACTGTTTCTAATGGTCTTCAAAATTATTTATAAGTATTAATTATAAATAAATATTAATTATTAGTTACAGAAACCCATTGAGACAAAACATATAGGTAACTAGCCTACGCTAGCGTTGATAAGCTACCCTCTTGCTAGCTATCTAGCCTTGGTAAACTCATCTCAAATGAAATTGCTCATTAAGCTGTTCTGATTCACCAGACAGTGAGCAACTGTGAGATTACAGCTGGATTTAATAGCTGCTTAAATGTTTTAGTGTTGTTTACTGTCAATAAAAATATGAACCTCGTCAAAATATTACCTGACTTTAGGAAGTCCTTTGATCCAGATGTGTGCTTTCAGTAGAGGCAAGGGTCAGGTTTCTAGAAATCATCTGGACATGTGCTGTACATGTGATGGAGGAATGAACAGTGAATGCAGGGGGTGTGGCCTCTATAGCCCTGCAGTGTGTAATGTGCCTGGGATTGAGGAGCAGCTTTGCTTTTCAACTATTTTGGTATCATATCTAATTATTTCGCACAAGCAGTGGGGCAGTGGTGGCTCAGTGGTTAGAGCGCCCGGCTGTTGATGACAGGGTTGTGGGTTCGATTCCTGGGCTCGGCAAGCTGCCACTGTTGGGCCCTTGAGCAAGGCCCTTCACCATCTCTGTTCCCTGGATGCTAGAGTTGGCTACCCACTGCTCTGGGTGTGTGTGTGTGTACTCACTGCCCCTAGTTCACTAGTGTGTGTGTGTGTACTCACTGCCCCTAGTTCACTAGTGTGTGTGTGTGTGTGTGTGTGTGTTCACTACCACAAATGGGTTAAATTTGGAGGACAAAGTACAGTGACAAATACATTTACCTTTACAAGATATTTTTTTACCAACGATATGTAAGTTTCTCACCTTTAGCTTTGAATATTCCCAGTTTATTCCCATTAATTTCCATTAGTTATTATAATTACAGATTACTTCCTGTTAGTTCCCATAATTACCTGTCAATTCCCATTGTAATTTTGCAACTTTGAAAATTCCCGTAATTTTGCAACCCGGAATGTGACTTATTTAACACTTATTCCCACTGGCCAGTCACCAACAGTAACTGGAAAGTGCCTTGTTTCCATTAAACAGTGAGACTTTTTATATCATCTCTATGTAATCCTGTCTTTTCTGTTTATGTGCAGTAGAACAGGGCTGTGGTTTGGTATACTATATAGGTCATCAAAATAGGTACAATTGATTTTTCTCTCTCTCTCAGAAAGAGGGCTCTCACAGTTTCATCCTTCAAGCTCTCTGTATGTTCAGAGATTTAATCTTTGATGTTTTTGATGCACTCTGAAAAAATAAAGGTTCATAATCAGAACCTCAACATTTTAATTGGTTTAAAGATTTGGAGATTCTTCAAACTGCAGAGGTTCTTCACACACAAACGTCTCATTTATTAAAAGGTGATTCTTCTGTGGCATCACTCCAAAGAACCCTTTGCAAGTATAGACCATGCCCTTGGAGCTGGAATGGGGAGGTGAACTCAGGAGACTTTGGGCTTTGGCTTGGTGGTGGCTGGGTGTGTGGAGCCGAGCACCCTTGTGGCTGAGGTGAGCTGAGAAGAAGAGGGGAAGAGATGGGAGATGAACATGTGTCATGTGTCGTCACTGGTACCCAGTAGGGAGTTTACCAAATGAGCCCTATCTTTACAGCCAACCTTTATCTCACATGGGTCCCATCTAGGGCACCCTGTGCATTGCAGAGGGGCCTATGTTTAACCCCTCCTGGTCCCAACACTGACCCTGGTGGGCAGCCATATGCATGGCCAACATGGGACATGGCCAACATGGGCCAACCTGAGGACAAAGCTTTCTGGTTGCTTTCAGTTGGACTAACCATACATGCCCCACATGGGTAATGTCTAAAAATACACCCTCATGCATTGTAGTGGTTTTGATTGTGGATAATGACTGTCTCGTTTAGTCACTCATAGAAGTTATATCTCACAGTTATTTGGTTCTGCTGTGTTTTTGAGGGGAGTAAAAGTAGGTCAGATGAAAGAGTGAAGCATAACGACATGACAGATCAAAAAAGGTCAAAAGTCGACATTACTGTCACTCAGCTAAACAAACTCCGCCTCCAAGGCTCCAAGGTTTGTTCATGTTTTGTTACTGGGACCCAGTTGGGCCTCCCAAATGGGCCCCATCATAACAGTCCACCTTTATCTCACATGGGTACCATCTAGGCCATCCCGTATGCAGTGTACAACCCAGATGGGGCACATGTGCAACCCCTCCAGGTCCCATCACTGACCCTGGTGGGCACCCATATATGGGGCCAACGTGGAAACTGTGGACAAAGCTTTCTGGTTCCCAGTTGGGCTACCCTTAATACACCCTTATGCATTGTAGTGGTCATGATTAGGGATAACTGCTGTCCCTGAGGGCCAGTTTGTCACTAATAGAAGTTATATCTCATAGTTATTTGGTTCTCAGAATGGTTTGGTGTGTTTTGAGGGGAGTCGAAGTAGGTCCTGGTTGAGACCAATGCTAGACTTAAGCAATGTTCTCCTGTTCCTGAAATTCAGCTCTTCGGAAACAACTCCTGGGTTTCCTTACTTTGATCAAATGAGTGTCTCGCAGGTGGCTTCATCTCTTTTTGACCACACTGATCTCACCTCAGTCTCGGCTGTATGCAAGATTTGCCCAATTCCTATACACCTGTTTTCCACCTCTCTGAGATCTTCCAGCAGTCTACCAGACCTGAAGGAGACCTCATGCTTTTCTCATTTGTCTCCAAATGAGCTCTCCAAAGCTCCCACCCACAACTCCAGTGCTGGCACGGTGTCAAGAGGCTTGTGTTTGTCTGCTCCAGAGAGTCCCTTTGCATTGTACTGCAGTACGTCTTCTCTACAGGGACTAGACGAGCCGTGTGTGTGTGTGCATTTGCACACCTGTATCAGCAATGGGTGCAACTTCAAGCGGCTGAATGCGTGCATTAGAAGGGGTGTCCACAAACATTTGGACACATAGGGTTTATTAATAATATATAACAGCAGAAGAGCAGAAATTCTGTGTCTGCTGTCAAACATGTGCACGGACCCGAGCAGCGTGTTTTTTTTTTTTTGCAGAACGGAAGGTTATTGCAATGCCAGAACCCCTCATGCTCTGTATTGTGTGGAGTGGAAGAGATAAATAGATTAAAAAAACACAGGAGGGATTTTTCAGAGTGCTTTGCAGACAGGGCTGAGAGACAGCAAGCTGAGACAAGGCTGGCAGTTCTGCAGGGAGGGAGCCAAACAATGCTGAAGGCTTCAAACTGAATGTTCAGCTGTGCAGACAACTTACTATAGAAGACAGCACACACATACACGCAGAAGCCTGAAGAATTGGACTACTGAAGAATTTATCATATACAAGTCATGAAGTCTTGAAGTACACGATATATGCATAAGACCTAACCCAGTTTTAGAAACGCTTCCAACTTCCAGATGCAGGGCTGGAATCTGGAGTAGCTTTTACTTACTAGGAAAATAACCTCAAGGGGTCTGGAGGCAGTTTGAACTCGGAGAAGAAGAAAACCATCATTTGATCAGTTCAAGTTGCAGAGCGGAAGGAATAGCACAGAAATGTGTGATTTAGGTTGGACAGCTGTGGCTGGGCCTTTGAAGAACGTAGATATTTTGCTGATTATTTCAGCAAATTCAGAATCATGCTGATGCTTCACTCACTATAACAGGGATAACGGCGCCTCCGTCATTCCCATTTCGGGCCAGACGGAGCGCTGCTGCTACTGCACTATGGAGCTTTGGTGGAGATGGAGCTGCAGGAGGAGAACCTCTCTCCAGAACTGCTGTGTAACGCTACGTAACCCATAGAGTCATATTAGTGTATTACTCTACTGCCTCAGCCCACATGCTGCTCTACCTTCAGATGAAGCTTTCAGATCTCTCAGCTTATCCAGAAATGCATGTGTACAGCTAGCTGTTCATTAGGAGGACAGTGGTCTCAAAATAAACTGCAAACATATTTTTGTGTGAGATCTAAGCTACAGTGTTGTGAAAAAGTGTTTGACCCCTGCCTGAATTTCAGAAGTCGTGCTAATTTTGAATACTGAATAACAATACGTCTTAAACCAAAGAGAGAAAATGTGTGTATGTACAGCTCTGGAAAAAAATGAAAGGACCACTCTTCAAATTTCACTTTTCTTAAATTTGCATCTCTACATGTACAGCAGCCGTTTTATTCCAGGCATTTCATCAAACAGAGCTAAGTTACCTGAATTTGCAGACTATAAATGGCATAAAGTCCCAACAGCAATGTGAAAGACTCGTGGAGAGCCTGCCAAGACATGAGAGCTGTGATTGGCAGTTGAGGTTAGTTCACAATAGCGATTTCTGAATGCTTCCAATGTTCAGATATTAGTACTGTGTTGTTTAAATTTCAGTTATAATTTTTTTGCATTAAAATTATTATAAATGTTTTTTTTTTTTTAGGGCAATAAATGCCCTAAATAGCAATGCAAATGTTCATTTCCTTAAACACACTGCCTATAAAAAGTAAAACCAGAGAAACTGATAATGTAGGATGGTCTGTTAATTTTTTTCGGACCTGTATATATATATATAAAAATATATATAATTGTGTGACTGGTATGCCTTGCGTTGATTGACACGGGTGCGGCTGTGTTGTAGAGACACGCTGTGTGCTGGGGAAGCAGGATAGATCAACTAGTAAAATGATCTAGTGGAATGGAGGTAGGTGGTTTAAACATATTGCTAACTCTGATTGGATCTTAGGCCATATTTAGTCCCGCCCAACTTCATAGAAATCCAACAAAGAAAAACTATTAGTAGTATTTGTTTTTGAGAGTAAATTCATCACAACAGCTGAATTTGGAGAAAAACACAAAAATCTTAGTTGTGTTGAGCAATTTAATACAGTTATTTGGCTAATAAACCTAATTTGCAATCTGGGTTGAATAATTTTGATTGCAACTGTATTAACTGTATAAACCAGTGGTTCTCAAATCAGGCACTGAGATCTCCAAAAGTTCTTTTTCTTGCTCTGTCCTGTCTCTCTAAACCTCGTTATCACACCAGATATACAGTACAAAGTGCTAGCTAATAGCAAATATTGGGAGCTGAGAAATAGCAAAAATGTTAACCACTGGAACACTGGCACTGATGACTGGTTTGGGCAGCACTGGCCACAATACATGTTTTTGCTATTATGATATTGTAATAAGTATGTTATCCATAAAAAATGGTAACAAATTCATAATGATAAACATCAAAGCTATCTTCAAGCATTTACAGTACTGGTCGCCAGTCCTTCTTGAGAACTACATTCCTGCAGACCTATTTCAACTAGTCAGGGAAGGCAGTAAGGCACTTGTGAAGGCAGTAATTAGATGGATTGATTGGAGTTGATTAGGGTTAAATTAAAAGTCTGCAGGGAGGTAGATCTCCATGAGCAGGATTGGTGACCATTGTTCTGGAGGATGGGCATCAAGGATACTTTAAAGAATGAACTTGTAAACAAATCAATTTGGTTGAGCTATTTTAATGAGTGTGTATCACGACAACACTGCTGCCCAGGCGGCATCGCCGGAAGCGACCGTTCCCCAGCTTCACCACACCAGCTAATAGAATCCTGTGCCAGCCAACATCCCTTAAGAGTGATGAGGGTAGAGAGCGCCATCTACCCACCCGGAGAGAGCATGACCAGTTGTGCTCTCTTGGACTCCGGCTGCTGATGGCAAATCGGCATTGCTTGGGATTCAAACTCATGACCTTCAATACAGTAGACCGCTGAACCACTTGTGTCTTGGAGAGATGGCTGTGTTCTCAGACCGTCTCAGATCAGACCACCTCCTGAAGTGCTTTGAGTGATCGGATTTCAGCGCGTCCTCAAGACGCACTGTCCCCTGTTTACACCTGTACTTTGTGCTGGTTGGCCACTTACGATTGGCTCACCCAGGCCGAATGTTAATGCCAGGTGTAAACGGGCCTATTACATGTGGCTCAAGCGTGTAAACATGGCCAACATTTGTCACACTGAGCTACACCTACATATTTTCAGTACATTGTAAGGTACAGCGATTAGCCAAAACATTAAAAACACTTGTCTAATATTATGCTTAAACAACTCTGGCCCATCATGGCATGGACTTCACAAGACCTCTGAAGGTGTTCTGTGGTATCTGGTACCAAGACCTTAGCAGCAGATCCTTTAAGTCCTGTAAGTGGTGAGGTGTGGTCTCCACGAGCATGGGTGAGCCTTGGGTGCCCATTATCCTGTCACTGGTTCACTGGTTGTCCTTCCTTAGATCACTTTTAGTAGGCACTGACCACTGCATACCGGGAACACCCACAAGACCTGCCTGATGTTTGGGAGAGGTTTTGACCCAGTCGTCTAGGACATCACAGATAAGCCTTTTTCAGAGAGGCTTAGATCCTTCTGTCTTATGCCATTACCTTCAAGAACTGACTGTTTACCTGCTTCCTAATAGATCCACCCCTTGTAATCAGATAATCCATGTGTTTCACTCCACCTGTCAGGAGTCTTGCTATTTGTTTAAGATGGCATATATGACACACAAAGTGCTTCAGTGCTGAGCTTCAGTTCAAACTCAGCTCCTACAAAACCACGAAACTACACGTTTACGTTTCAGTGCTAGTCTAGCAGAGGCTGTGTGTGGCCAAAAGGGCAATTAAAGGCCCGGAGCTGCGCTGATGAGCAGAGTGAGACGCCCCTGTCTCTAAGCAAGCTATTTATGTAATGACTTGCCTGCTTTTCAGAGGATATCAGCAAGGGTTGTTTTTTTTATGCATCCAGCACTTAGCTGCAGGGCTGTAATGATGCTCCAGTCTGCGCTCCTGCTTTTCGGTGCTATTCTGGGAGAGTGTGAGCCGTAGAATGGACAAGGCTGGGATTTCGGTCGTAAACAGATTTGGGAAAAGTCATTTGGAAACATGGATTATTGATTTTTGTTATTTTGCGGTATCGTCACTTGTCATGAGTTTGGAATGATGCCCAGTAGAGTTTGAAAGAGTGTGTGTACTTACGATGAGTCAGGATGCTGATTTTTTGATTGGCTTGAAAGTTTCAACTGTTGCTACTGTGAGACTCAATAAATGCTCTTCACTAAAGACACTTTGGGCCCTATTCTAGCAATCTTTAGGTGAGCCGTCAACTGTTCACCGTGCAGCTTGATTTAGGGCATGTCGGTGTGCCTTTGTTATCGTAACGATGGGAAATGTTCGCTTTGTGCTCCTTGAAACACTGATGAGGGGAGAGAGCACCATCTACCCGTCCAGAGAGAGCATGACCAATTGTGCTCTCCTTGGCTCCGGCTGCTGATGGCAAATCGGCATAGCTCATGATTCGCAAAGGCATGTACTAAGTCTCTTAAGTAATCATGGGTGTGTTTAGTTGGGCGTAACGTGCAGTAATAAACCAATCAGCGTGTCTCTCGCCGTTCGCTTTAAGAGCCAGGTGCGTTCTGACTTTGGCGGATTGATATTTCAGTGGCAGAAGGAGTGAAATATAGACTGTTGGCGGTGTGTAAGGCATCTTTGATTACTTGTAGCTTCTGACATTATGAGCATGTTTACACCTGGCATTAGCAGCGTTTTTGGTGATCGGATCACGTTTCAGGTTTCTGCATGAGAAGCCAGGTGTAGGCACCCCCAAGGCACGTTGTGATTGGATTCCATTGACGTTGGGAGGTGGTCAGAGGCGGATTTCGTCCACATTTAATACGAGTAAAGGTGGGTGAGGGAGAGTAAGAGGGAGAGAGAAGCCAACAGGAACTGTTGTTCGTATTAACGTTGTCTCCATTGATTCGACCAATGTATTTCCACTTGCCTCACGGAATCCGATCACAGAAATCTCATTCTGACAGGCATGTGGAACATTCGGTCAACGTCAGTTGATAAAACATTAATATGAATATGAATATTAATAAAACAGTTACAGCTGACTTTTCTTTCCCTTTTGCTTTCTCTCTATCTCTCGCCGTATGTGTTTATTCGTTTTTGAGCTCCTGCTTATTTACCGGCAGGTGAGAGTTTGTCCCCTTGCGGTTTAAATAGTCTGTCGCAATTACTGATAGAACCGTTACAGGAGTGTGAGAACCATCTATCGTTCCACCATGCTGTAGAACCTCCACTGTTCCTCTAAAATGATCACAGTCTCACAACCAGTTCACAACCGTTTCTTACAGGAATTAAAACAGAAATGATGGACTTGCTGGTGTGTTTTTTTACACAGGAAAGTAGAATCTGATCTCATCGGGTCAGACCGGAGACAAATTTTAATGACCAGTGTAAACAGAATCTGGTCAAAGTAGATTCAGATACCATCCGGATACAAAACACATGTTAATGCCAGGTGTAAACCGGCCCTATGGAATCTAGTCTTAGCTGGAGATGGAGGGCGTACTCACACTGGACCCACACTGGTTGGAGGGCGTACTCACACTGGACCCACACTGGTTGCCTTGCACTCAGCCCAAGCTTGATTGATATTTTCAGACAAAAAATGTTAGTGCGACAGGGTGGTAAGTCAAACTGAGGGGCACACCCAAATCATAGCATCTCTACAAACAAATAAGATGCTTATTTTTAGTAAATATATCCTAAATCATCTGGACACACATAATCCTGACTATAATAAAATATTTAATTCAAAACATAACATTTATTTGGAGATATTGTCGATGCGGACAAGTAAAAATGGTCATGCACTAGTGAAAATGATTCAAATGGTATGTTACTCTTGAGAAGTAGTGTTTTCTCATGTACCATGTTAACAAGAACATTTAAGATAATGGCTACAAGCTTTTGGAAACTCTTTGGCACATTTTATGTTGCTTAATGCATCTCATCAAGCACTGTGCATGACGCAAATGGCAGCAGTTGCACAGAATGACTCAACAGACAGAATGTGCCAGATTCATAAAACTGAACTGGAGTAGGACTGAAACAGGACTACTCTTTTTACATGTGACCTCAGTAACAGCCAGTCAAAATCAACATGTTATTGCTTATGCATATTATTGACCAGTGCTCTATCAGTGCTCTATCAGTTTGGGTGGACAGATGGGCCATAAAATCTCTGAATCAGAGCAACTAATAGTAATAAAAGATGCAGAAGTAATGTTTGGTAAATAAACAGTAACAAATAAGCAACAGAAAAATGAAATACATTGGATAAATGAACGATATTAGCCATATTAATTACGAGTTCCAGGCAGAAATGACAGTAAAGACAAAAAAGTGAAAGCTTTAGTTAGGCAGTGTTTAGCAAATATACTGAATCAGTAAATCAGCTGAGCACTTGTAAGTGCATTAAAATTCATCTGTGTGGCCAAACATGTTAATAAAATCATTTACAGTCAAGTTCAGCTACGTTTTTTGAGTGATGTGTGTTTATTAATTGCTAATAGTGCAAGCAAATGAGGGGAAAAAGCAGCAGAGCCAGATTCAGTAAAACTGCAGTTAAAACAGCTGGTAATATTGTTTATAAATAAAGAAAAATGACGCTATTTGCTATTTAATATCAATGGCCCAATGTGATCAATATAGAAAACGCCCAATGTGGCGACCCAATATGATCAATATAGAAAATGCATAAACAAGAAATATTGAAATTTTACAGTTGGGTAATATCTCTTGATCTGATTTGGTTTGATCTGGGCAAGAAACTTAATTAAAGCAAAATTCTGTAGCAATTTTACCTCAAATCAGCAGCTTCAGGATCATGCTGATGCTCCACTGACTATAACAGGGAGAATGGGGTCTCCGTCATTCCCACTTCGGGCCGAACTGAAAGCTGCTGCTACTGCACTATGGAGCTTTGGTGGTGGAGCTGCAGGAGGAGAACCTCTCTCTAGAACTGCTGCTGTGTAATGCTGCATAACCCATAGAGTCATATTATAGTATAGGCGGTAGTATTACTCTACCGCCTCAGCCCACATGCTTCTCTATCTTCAGATGCAGCTTCCGGATCTCTCAGCTTGTCCAGAAATGCATGTGTACAGCTAGCTGTTCATTAGGAGGACAGTGGTCTAAAAATAAGCAGCCAAAAATATCAATTCCAGCATTATGCTGCTTTAAGCAAATGTCTAAAGTGGCCAGAGTAGCTGGTTATCTCTCTTGTTTCCTAGCTATGCTTGTTAGTAGCTAATTTAAGGTTGCCCTGAAATGATTACTGTGCTGTTTTGTGCATGGATACACTACACTTGCAGAAGTGTCTACGGGTATACAGAGCAATGTTTATGGTCCAGCAAAACTCATTTTCTCTAAAAAAAAAAAAAAAAAAACCACCTTCTGATACATGCCAACAACTCTAAAAATTTCATAGCCCCAAGAGAGATTTGTTCTTTTGGTGAGATTTAAGCTACAGTGTTATGAAAAAGTGTTTTACCCCTGCCTGAGGTACACGCTAAAAGCGTGATTTGTATTTACGACAGTGGAGTAAAAGTGACTTACACTCCACAAATGAAGGGGGAACCCAAAAGCAAAAACTAGGGGTGGGCAATATGATGATATTGTATTCAATTATGATGAATTTTGTTATAGCGATGCACAATATGTTTTTTTGAGTATATTGCAGATATCGTCATGTAGACTGAGCAAACATGTTTCATTACAGAGAATGTAATTAGTTCTGTTTAATCTGATGGATTAGAAAAAATAAATATAAAAATATAGATATAGAATTTGGATAGCAGTTTTTTATCTGCAGCTACTGGTACATTTTAAATGCATGACAAAATTTAGCAATAAACGTTGCATATCATGGAAATGTCCTGGAATATCATGATAGAACATTTTTACCATATCGCCCAGCCCTAGCAAAAACACCCATTCTCACATAAGATTGATTTACATTGCAGCGAGGCTATATTGCTCCTTTTTGTTCTACAGTGGATTTGATAGCATCATTTTTGCTGTATTGTTTCACTGCAGCAAAACAACCCAGACGTTCAAGGAAACTTCGTCAGCAGTTCGCTGTGTGGTTCTCTGGCGGTTGTGGGTTGCAGGTTGTAGCACACTGTCTAATACAAAAGAGCTTGCTTCTGTGAAAGCCTTCTGTGGGCTAGTCCAGCCTTCTCACGCTGTGATCGATGATGGATATCCTCTGGTGTCTTAAATTATTAATTCAGCTTTCTCTTTTAGAGAAGCCCAAAAGCTGAGACAGATTTCCAGGCTTGACAGAGGAGGTGAACTGGCTACAGCACTGAAATTCATTAGTCTACAACTTTCTGTTCGGCCAGATGGTCCATGGCAAGACTTTTACTCAGTAACTGATTTGTGAAACGGGTTTTTAAGGTGAGCGTTAAGTGGCTTCTTTGACCTTTTTTTTTTATTGACCCTGACTTAATGTGAGGTGGACAGACTGCATAGCTACTTCTGGCCTGACATTGATGGAAGATGACCGTCAGTGTCTCCTCTGTTACTTGCCTCAGACCAGTTGTCCACCCTCCTTGTGTAGTGTGTATAGTGTGTATACTGTTTATTGTGTATTGTCAGTACAAGGGATGATGCGACAGTGGACACCAATACCACTGAAATCCACATTTTTTACCCAACCCGTATGTACTCTCCCCCTCCATCGCACATGAAGCCCCCGACACTACTGAGGGTGGACTAAAACACACCCCCTCCGGCCCACATTCACAGTCAAGACCCTAATTTTTCAAACTTTTGACCAGAGGAGGATGGGTCCCCTCTTGTGAGTTTTAGCTCCTCTTAAGGTTTTTATTTTTTACTGTTTTTATTGATTGTAAACAACAACAAAACAAAATTCCATAATTGTCCTCTGGAATCATGCAGGTCTTTATAATCCAAGACCTAAGGCCAGGATGTCTTAAAGAGGTGAAACACTCCTATATCTAAAGTCTGAATCCGCTGGTCTAGTAATGGGGGATACATCTAAGTTCTCAGGCCGAGCTCAAGTATGTTGTAATAGAAAGGAAATAAAAAAGGGGGATTTCAGACTCTCAGTCTGTCTGAGCAGAAAAGTCCTTCACTCCTATACTGTAACTATATCTACCCATTCAGAAACTGCAGGGGGTTCTTTGCTCGACCATTTTCTCGTTATTGCTATTTTACTACCTGCTAATAATATAGAAAATATCGGTCCTGTTTTTTTTTCAGTCCAGTTGGTTTATTTCCCAAATAAATAAATAAATAATTCAATCGAGTTCTGAGATTATTATTAATTTAATCTTGCTTACCATGTTTACCCATCTTCCTCCAGCCTTAAGGCTTTTCTACTGCCACTGTAACCTTAGTCTTGCTCAATCTGGGTTGCATGTTTACTGTTATGTTGCTCTTTTGTCCAATTACTGGATAACAACAGTTGTAATAAGCGCTAAACTAATACATTTGATTAGATCTGATTTATGAGGGCTAGTCTAAGTAATTTCTATGCTGTTACCCTTTTCAGCAGTAGTGTTTTGGTCGCTTGCAGACTCTGCAGCTGCATTATTAGTTCCTCATGCCTTTCACAATAGAATATCAGCTGGGTTGGAGCCTGAGCTAGCCTAAGACATGGGCCTGCCACAGAATGAGGGGAGTCTGGAACAGGTAAGAGCAGGAAACCAAAACTTTTGACTGGGAGCTAATTGGCTCTGACAGTGGCGACAAGGCTGTTGCTTCCACTGGCAGTGTACTGTATGTCAAACCTTTGCGGCACCTGAAAGATGAAGAGCACACAGTGTGGGTTTAGCATTTACTGCAGGTGTGCTCTCCAGCAGAATGCCTGCAGCAATTCGGTCCTAAATGAAAAGCCAAACATTTGATTAACTCCTCGTCATGTGCTTGTCGTCATCTGACGACAAGGTCTGAATCAGGTGTGAGGAATGGCCCTCGTTGTGAAGCTGGAGAGAAGTTGGAGACAGCTATTTCTGCGCAGGGCTGGATTTCCTTAACACTGCCTTACTGTCTGTTTCATTTAGCTGCCTCCCTCAGATTGTTGCAGACTGTTTTTTTAGTTTGTGGGTTAGGCAGGAGGGCCCTGAGGGAGCTGCAGAGGGATGTCTACAAGCAGAAATGCAGAGTAGAATTCAATACTGAATTTGCATAACAAGCGATGGTAAATAGCGCTGACCTGGATGGAGGCCAGAGGATGCCTGTAAGAATACACTAGTCTGAAAGACTGGGGGAAGGAATTCGGACTAACTAGGAGTGCACAGTCACACCTCCAGGGCTCGCTCACTGATGATTGGTGGCAGATGTAGTGATGATAAGATGATAAGTTGAAGTCTGGATTGTTCTTTGAGACAGAGGGTTCTCATCATTAACTGTAAAATGTCTAAATGTATTATATTATTATTAATAATTAATATTAATAAATATTATTAATAATTTGCATGATGGCAGTACATAATTTAATAATTAAATTAATAATTTATAAAGCTCTCTCCTACTGTGTGTATATATATATATATATATATATATATATATATATATATATATATATATATATATATATATATATATATATATATGTGTGTGTGTGTGTGTGTGTGTGTGCACTAATGTGCAATAAATGTGGAGGTTGAATTCTGTCCAACTGCTGTTGTAGAGTGTATTTTTTTTTATTTCAATTATTATTTCTAGTATAATTCATACAGCTGCTTGCCCCTAATACAGACATCAAAACATTGGTCTCTCAAAGTGACTCACTGTGACTCATCAACTTCTCTGCCATCTCTATTACCAAGCAAGTGTGGCAGGAATAAAAGAATGGGTCAGTGTCAAATAATAGTTATAATACCTACAAATATTTAATATCTATTATTCAGTAAGTACTAATTACTCAATACCTACTAACTACTAATTATTCAACAAGTATCAGCTGTATCATATCTACAAATTCCTTATTAAGGAGTAATTACTCAGCATCTGCTAATTACTCAATACCTACTAACTACTAATTATTCAACAAGTATCAGCTGTACCATGTCTACAAATTCTTCATTAAGGAGTAATTACTCAGCATCTGGTAATTATTCAGTAACTACTCATTATTTAACAAGTAATAGTAATAAGTAGTAGTTTAGTACTGAACTAAGAATTCCATATATATTTATTCAGTAAGTACTAATTACTCAGTACCTACTAACTACTAATTATTCAACAAGTATCAGCTGTACCATATCTACAAATTCCTTATTAAGGAGTAATTACTCAGCATCTGCTAATTATTCAGTAACTACTAACTACTAATTATTAAACAAGTATTAGCTGTACAGTGTCTACTAATTATTCAGTAAGTACTAATTACTCAGTACCTACTAAATACTAATGACTAATTATTTAACTATTATTTAATAAGTAATAGTAACTACTAATTATTTATTAAGTAGTAATTTTTCAGTAACTACTAGTTGTTTAGCATCTAATTACTCAGATCCTACTTACTACTAATAATTTAACAAATAGTAGCTGTACAGTACCTACTAATTATTCAACAACTAATAATTACTCAGTACCTGCTAATTAGCTAATACCTGCTTATTATTTCCTAAGTAATACTAATTCAGTAACTACTAGTTGTTTACTACCTATTTACTATTCAATGTCTATTATTTATTCAGCAAGTACTAATTACTCAGTACCTACTAACTATGACTTTTTCAACAAGTAGTAGATGTACAGTATCTACTAATTAACTTAGTACTTGCTAATTGTCCAGTAACCACTAATTATGTAATACATAGTAGCTATAGTAGCTAACTGTTAAATATTTATTATTTATTTAGTAATTACTAATGATCACATGTACAAACCACTATTTTTAACAAGTAGTAGATGTACAGTATCCGCTAATTAACTCAGTGCTAATTGTCCAGTACCTACTAATAAGTAATAGTAATTCAGTAACTACTAGTTGTTCAGTATCTATTAACTATTCAATAATTATTGTTCATTAAGTAGTATTGAGTAGTGATTACTCAGTATCTGCTAATCATTTCATAAGCAGTAGCTATTCAGTAACTACTAGTTATTTAGTACCTACTAACTATTCCATATCTATTATTTTTTCAGTAAGTACTAATTACTCAGTACCTACTAACTACTAATTTTTAACAAGTAGTAGATGTACAGTATCTACTAATTAATTCAGTATTTGCGAATTACCCAGTACCTACTAAGTATTTAATAAGTAGTAGCTATTCAGTAACTACTAGTTGTTTAGTACCTACTAACTACTCCATATCTATTATTTTTTCAATAAGTACTAATTACTCAGTACCTACTAACTACAAACTTTTAACAAGTAGCAGATGTACAGTATCTACTAAGTATTTCATAAGTAGTAGCTATTCAGTAATTACTAGTTGTTTAGTACCTACTAACTATTTAATATCTATCATTTATTCAGAAAGCACTAATTACTCAGGATCTAGTATATAACCTGTGGTGTGAAGGAGGTGTCCATGTACAGGCCTTTAGGGTTTAAGGGTTGAAGGGTTATCAAATAGTGAAATAGTGCTTAGTAATCCTGCCCACCCCCAGTCAAATGAGTGTTTTTTTTCTTCTCTTGCTTAGAGAAAGTGTCACAGAGCTGACTCACCACTCAGTGAACAGAATAGAAGAAGACTGTATGCATTGTAACGTGTGCTGAATGAAGAAGACACATATCCTCAGATGTTTCATTGCACGGATTGCTTTACCACTCCTCAGCACTGTGCAGAACTTCAGCCTTTGATGATGTTATGTTCCATTAGCGTTCTGTGTTACGTTCTGTTAGCGTTCCATTAGTGCCAAAGAAACATTGTGGAGAAGACAATGTCCTCTCTGCCTCTGTAATTTGCGCACTGAGTGGTGTATGGAGTGCTGTGAGTCAGATTACACTACTTTGTTGCATAAGACTGTTGCTTGTTTGAAGCTGATGAAGAAGGTAATGGTGGTGAGGTGGTGAGGCATGATACAGCAGCGCTCTGGTAGTCCAGTGTTTTTCAACCTAATCTAATTTCCATCTTATCAAACCCTTTCTGGCACGTCTGTGATTAGCATCGTGTTGACATGCTGCCCTGTAATTAGCGAACCACCGCTAGAACAGCTGCCCATTAGCTTCCATTGTAAGTGTGGTAAAGGTTGAAAATGCTGGAGTGTTTAACTGCCACTGTTACACCCGTAAAAAGAGAGGTGCTACAGAGGGTTTTGTGAGCGATGCCATAGAAGAGCCATTCTTTGTTCCATAAAGAAACACTTTTGTGAAGGAGATGTGAGTATAAAGAACCTGTGGATTCACTTTACAACCATTTAAAGATTCTTCACACCTTGGTGATTGGTGAGTTGACCTATTGTGGGTCATTTTTTGGCATTTTTGGTTTAAGAATGTACATTGAATCCATGCAAAGTAGCACGAAATAAGTTTGCAAATGCTGGTCTGGTGCTGGTTGAGATTTTCCATTTTTATTTAATTTTTTTAAATTAATTTTATTCGATTTTCATCAATTTTTTTCTCCAATTTAGACCGCCAACCCGTTCGTAACCCCCAAAATCGAATGGGATAAAAGTTATAATAATTTTTTTTTTTCATTTCATAAAACGAATCTCCATTAATTTTTTTCTCCAATTTGGACCGCCCATTACCCAACTTGTATGTGATACCCCCCACCCAATCTCACTGAATATTATTATTATTATTTTTTATAATCACATTTTAATAAATGTTATTAATTTTACTCCATTTTCTCCCCAATTTGGACCACCAATTGCCCAACCACTATGTATCCCCCCCCCCCATCGCACGCAACGCCCCAACACCAGTGACCACCAGTTTACCCCATCGCATGGGTAAAATGTATCAGATTTTCATTAATTTTCCTCCCAATTTGGACCGCCAGTTACCCAACCTGTGCAGTGTCCCATATTATGGCAGTTCACCCTACATCTCCTTTACAGGTGTTGGCTCTTTATGGAAGCAAAAGTGGTTCTTCTATGGCATCAATCAAAAGAACCATTTATAGTAATTTTGTCAGTAATACTTTGTAATAAGTGAACATGAGTGAAATTACATATTTAAATAACATTTTAATAACAGTATTGTCTTTTGCTTTGTGTTTGAAAAGCCTGCCTAGATCTGTAAGGTACCTGGACACAGTGCTTTCGGTGAGTAATTACAGTACGTCCTTTCTTCATCAATTACTTTGAAATACTTTGAAATTGTTCTTTGTACTTAAATATAACCCACTGTCCTCTTGTTACTCAGAGCCGGCGCAGCCATGCCATTTGGCTGTTTGACTTTAGGGGAGAAGAAGGATTACAACAGTCCTTCTGAGGTCACTGATAAATATGACCTGGGACAAGTGGTCAAATCGTAAGCATGAGCTCTTCTCAGGACTCTTCTAATGGCTTTGGGTTTTATGCTAAATGCTACAACTGTGATCTTCTGTGGTTCTCACTGATCTTAGCTTCATAGCCTCACAGTTTTACTCCATCAAAGGGTGGATTTCATAACTGGGTCACATTTAGATGGTCTCCTACAGATGCTCAGATTATTAAAAACCTCAGGAAACTCCATACATTCTTAATATGGGTAAGGTTAGAGTTGGGTTTTAAGGTTAGGTTTAATAAAATCTCTTATCTGCAAAGGATTCACATGTGTATGTTTGCTCTGGAAGCTACCTGGCATGTAGAATGATTATAATTATAATGAATTATAATTCAGCTGTAGATTAATAGGTTCAGTTAAGCATAGATTCAGTCACAGATTCATAGTTTCCATTACAGATTCAGTCAAACAAAATGGATTCATAGATTTAATCATAAAGCAATTCAGTTGTAGATGCATAGGTTTGATTAGTCATATATTCAGTCATAGATTCTGTTATAAATTCAGTTATGAATTCAATTATAAATTCAAAGGTTTGATCAATCATATATTCAGTAATAGATTCTGTTATAGATTCATAGGTTTGATCAATCATATATTCAGTAATAGATTCAGTTATAGATTCATAGTATTGGTCAATCATATATTCAGTAATAGATTCAGTTATAGGTTCATAGGTTTGATCAATCATATATTCAGTAATAGATTCAGTTATAGATTCATAGGTTTGATCAATCATATATTCAGTAATAGATTCAGTTATAAATTCAGTCATAGGTTTAATCATAGATGCATAGATTCAGCTATGGATTCATATGACATAAAAAATACAAGCATTAAAGAAGCATTAAAACACATTTAAAAGTATTTACAAATAAAATAGGATACAATTAAATACAATTAACAACAAAATGTTACTGCTTTTCCACTGGATAGCAGCCGTAACTGAGCAAAGGTTTACCTGAAAAGTAAGACCAGCCTCTATGCTGTTAATCCTTGGGCTACCCATGCTAGCAAAATTTGAAAACCTCCAGAAGTGGAACATTTAGATGTGCTTGAGTCATTTTCAGCACCATAAGTGAGGAAGAGTGCCAGAGTTACTGCTTTCACCTGTTGGAAAGCAGCCATAGCTGTCTACAGCTTTAACGTCGTTCCCAGCTCCCACAGTGTGAGGGATAATCACAGTTTCCTTTGCTGAACAGCAGTCATTCCCATCACCCTGAGTGTGAGAGATAATCACAAGATGTGCTGAACAGCAGCAATAATTTTACTTTTACTAAAATCTTACTTTCAGTTAATCAATCTTTGCAATATCCAAGAGATAAATAAGGGACTAGGTTCAATCATAGATCCAGTCATAAATTCTTAATTTCAATCATGGAGTTATAGATTCAAAGGTTCAGTCATAGGTTTAAAACCAAGATTCAGTCACAGGCTTGAATCATATTTTCAATGATACATTAATAGATTCAACCTTGGGTTCAATAATACATTTATAAATTCCATCATAGATTCATTTATAGATTCTGTTATAGGGTTAATAATAGAATCATAGATTCAACCATAGATTCAGTTATAGATTTAATAATAGAGTCATAGATTCAGCCATAGATTCAGTTATAGATTTAACAATAGAGTCATAGATTCAGTTATAGATTAATAATAGTCATAGATTCAGCCATAGATTCAGTTATAGATTAATAATAGTCATAGATTAAGCCATAGATTCAGTTATAGATTCAACAATAGTCATAGATTCAGCCAAAGATTCAGTTATAGATTCAATTATAGTCATAGATTCAACTATAGATTCAGTTATAGATTCAATTAAAAGCCATAGATTCAGCCATAGATTCAGTTATAGATTCAATTATAGTCATAGATTCAACTATAGATTCAGTTATAGATTCAATTAAAAGTCATAGATTCAGCCATAGATTCAGTTATAGATTCAACAGTAGTCATAGATTCAGTCATAGATTCAGTTATAGATTCAATTAAAAGTCATAGATTCAGCCATAGATTCAGTTATTGATTCAACGGTAGTCATAGATTCAGTCATAGATTCAGTTATAGATTCAATTAAAAGTCATAGATTCAGTTATAGATTTAGTTATCGAATCAATTAAAAAGTCATAGATTCAGCCATAGATTCAGTTATAGATTCAGTTAAAAGTCATAGATTCAGCCATAGATTCAGTTATGGATTCAGTTAAAAGTCATAGATTCAGCCATAGATTCAGTTATAGATTCAACAATAGTCATAGATTCAGTTATAGGGTTAATAATAGAGTCATAGATTCAGACATAGATTTAGTTACAGATTAAATATAAGTGTCATAGATTCAGTCATAGATTCAGTTATAGATTCAGTTAGCGATTAAATTAAAAAGTCATAGATTCAGCCATAGATTAGTTAAAGATTCAATTATAGTCATAGATACAGTTATAGATTTAGTTACAGATTCAATATAGGAGTCATAGATTCAGTCATAGATTCAGTTAAAGGTTCAATAATAGAGTCATAGATTCAACCATAGATTCAGTTATAGATTTAATGATAGAATCATAGATTCAGCCATTGGATCAGTTATGGATTCAATAAAAGTCATAGATTCAATCACAGATTCAGTCACAGATTTAGTTATAGATTACAGATTCAATTATAGGTTCATAAGTTTGAATCATAGATTCAGCCATACATTCATTGGTGTGTTTGCTGTCTACGAACAGGGAGGAGTTTTGTGAGATCTTTCGGGCGAAAGACAGGAACACACAGAAAATGTACACCTGCAAGAAGTTCCTGAAGAAAGATGGGAGGAAAGTGCGCAAAGCTGCCAAGAACGAGATTCTCATCTTGAATATGTGAGAAGTGAACAGCACCGAACAGCTGCCTCAGCTCTGAGCTCATTTACTTTATTCATTTGTTTTTCACTTTGTTTCGGGAAGGAATTCTGGCCTCTCTTCTCCTCTGTTTCCTGTCTCACACTCACACTCTGTCTCCTGCTCTCTTCTCCTCGCAGGGTGAAGCATCATAACATCCTCCAGCTGGTCGATGTCTTTGAGACAAGAAAAGAGTACTTCCTCTTCCTGGAGCTGTGAGTGTTATTGGAGTGTGTGTGTGTGTGTGTGTGTGTGTGTGAGAGAGAGAGAGAGAGAGAAGGAAGGAGAGTGAATGACTAAATGAATAAGGGCAACTGCGTGCAGTGCTGGGTGCTTATTACAGTCAGATTCATGTGAAGGAACATTGTGTGTTGCTAATAACTGTGTATTTAGTGAAGCTCTTGGTATTTTTCCACTGGTCCGTTCTCAGCCCTGGGCCCGGAGTTCTGATGCTCTGCATAGTTCTGCATATGTTTTCTCAGCTATAACACACCTGACCTGATTCTTATATTGTCCTGATGTTGGAGCCTTGATTATCGTCCGAGACCAGCTGACAACCATAACTTCATCAATTCAGTCAAAGATTCATAGGTTTGATCAATCATAGATTCAGTCACAGACATAGATTCATAGTTTCAGTTATAGATTCAATCAATAGAATCAGTCGTATATTCGTTGGTTCAATATTAGATTCAATTACAGATTCAGTTAAAGATTCATAAGGTTGATCAATAATATATCATAGATTCCATCTTAGATTTATAGCTTTGACTCAGTCAAGAAAGATTCAAAGTTTTGATAAGACAACTGACCTGATTCTTATCCTGTCCTGATGCTGCAGCCTTGATTATCGTCCGAGACCACCTGAAAAACATCACTTCATCAATTCAGTCAAAGATTCATAGGTTGGAACAATCATAGATTCAGTCACAGACATAGATTCATAGTTTCAGTAATAGATTCATTCAATAGAATCAGTCATATATTTGTAGGTTCAATCAGAGATATTTAGATTCAATTACAGATTCAGTTAAATATTCATAAGGTTGATCAATAATATATCATGGATTTATAGATTTGATCATAGATTTATAGCATTGACTCAGTCAAGATATATTCATAGTTCAATTATAGATTCAATTAAATAATAATAGAAGCAGTCATATATTCATAGGTTCAATCATAGATTCAGTCAAAGATTCAGTGTCAAATTCAGTGATAGATTCAGTCATAGATTTAATAGATTACGAATCTTAAATTCATTACCAAATCATAGATTCAGTCACAAATTCAATCATAGATTCAGTTGTAGATTATTTGATTCAATCACAGATTTGGTTAAAGATTCATAAGTTCAATCAATAATATGTCATAGATTCCATCTTAGATTTATAGTTTGATATGTTTTGATTATAGATTCAATTATAGGTATTATATGTATTCATAGATTCAGTCACAGATTCAGTGCCAAATTCACTCATAGCTTTAGTCACACAAATTCATGATAGAGTCAGTTATATTATATTATATTCAGTCATAGATTTAATAAGATTAAATCTTCAGTTGTAGATTTCTTGATTTAATCACAGATTCAGGTAAAGATCCAAAAGTTTGATAAATAATGTATCATAGATCCCATTTTAGATGTATAGCATTGACTCAGTCAAGAAAGATTTAAAGCCAAATTCACATGACTAGCTTTAGTCATACAAATTCATTATAGATTCAGTCATAGATTTAATAAATTAAATCTTAAATTTAGTCACAAATTAAATATAATCATATATTCTGTTGTAGATTATTTGATTTAATCACAGATTCAGTAATGGGTTCTATAATAAATAGATTAAATCATAGATTCAGTTGTAGATTCCTGGATTTGTTCACTTATTCAGTTAAAGATTCATAGGTTTTATCATAAGTAGATATATTCATAAATTCTATCATAGAAGCAACACTAGATTCATATCGGTGACTCAGTCAAAGATTCATAGTTTTAAGTTATAGATCTGAGTATAGAATCAGTCATACATTCATGGGTTCAGTCATAGAGTCAGTCAGAAACTCAATTCTAGATTCAAAGATTCAGTCATAGATTCAAAGATTCAGTCATAGATTCAAAGATTCAGTCATAGATTCACAGGTTTGTCCAATCATAAATTCAATCATTGGTTTATTTATGTGTAAATGGCTATTTTAAACAATGCAACGCTTCTCTTATTAATTATTAAACATGTGAACACTGCACCAGTACACAGTTCTGTGGTCCAAGGCTTCGTTCACGTTGCAGGATGAATCGGATTTCTTTCTTTAATCAGATTTTTAGATTCAAGAGTGTAACATTTACATTTACATTCACAGCCTTTAGCTGACACTCTTATCCAGAGCGACTTACAAGATTACTGGTATTACAGAGTCGGGCCAATGTGGTGTTAGGAGCCTTGCCCAAGGACTCTTATTGTTGTAGCCCAGGAATCAAACCCCAGTCTCCCACATGGTATGGTAGCTCACTGGCAGGTAGTGGTGTTATCTGTTGCGCCACACCAACCACTATAAGAGACCAAACCTGCTTTGTACAATCTGTAGTCATCTGTAGACTGTAGTCATCGCCGTGCCACATTGCTGTGGCATTGGTTGCCATAGTAACAACACAAGCGTGAGTACAGAGGGGGACGCAATGCTTAGCTAAACACTGCATGTCTGAACAAAGCTGTGCTGGGCACCAGTCTTCAAGGACCTGATGACCCCGGCCCTGCTCTGACCCACTCATTATAGTTCAGGAAGGGTTGTTAGTTAAAGAAAAGCAATAAAACACAGAGGGATGGGAAGGGGGGGGGGTCTCCAGGACCACTGTTGGGAAGCACTGTGTTTCAGAAACGATCAGCATTTTCTGTTGGTATTATTACATCTTTAGCTAAAATCATCCCATCTTAATAAGCATTCTCCGTCCTGGTAAACGTAAACATCGTAAAGGATCTCGTCATTTGGGTGGCAGGCCATCAGGTCAAATATAGTTATACATTTCCCTTTAGCTGTGATGTTTCAGACAATGTGTGTCTCATGTCTTTATATATATATATATATATATATATATATATATATATATATATATATATATATATATATATTTAATCTGTCTCTAACAGAGCCACAGGCAGAGAAGTGTTTGACTGGATCCTGGACCAGGGCTACTACTCAGAGCGTGACACTAGCAATGTGATCAGACAAGTGCTGGAGGCTGTGGCTTACCTCCACTCTCTCCGCATTGTGCACAGAAACCTGAAGGTAGGATGCTGCTTTACTCCCATCAAGTGGTTAAAGGATGTATTACACCAGTGAGGAGACAGTGGCGTTCTCCACCGTGTGTTCAGTTTGACCTTAAGGGCGGTGTTTTCATGCAGACGCAGGCACAGCCTGGAGGGATAATGCTGATATATAGCTAATTGGGTTGGATGCAAGCCAATTTTTCATGTTTTTGGCCTATTGCTCTTTTCATGGTCTGAAAGGAACGGCGCAACACAGGGTTTGACATTTGAAATCCGCTGGGTCAGTTGCAGAGGCGTGGACTTGAGTCACGTGCCTCAAGACTGGGCTATTCCAAATCAAGAAAGACTTTGACTTGATAACTTGATCGTCTTTAAGTCTTTCACTATGTTTTTTTTTTTTTAATAAAGATGCGGTTTATTGAGTATTTTAAGTTAGTTTACGAATAAGTTATAAGTGTTCGACTTTACTTGGGCCGAAAAATGCTCAGATGTAGTTTACAAGCTTATTTACCACCCTGTTACTTTGCCCCCTCCTTGGTTTCTTTACCATTTATTCCAATCTGCAGATTAAAACTTCCCCCATCACATGACGCCCCCAGACTGAGAGGCTTTAGACAATGGAGCGCTGAGCCCTTGCTGGGATTTGAACTTATGCTCTTCTCAGACTTGATGAGCAGCAGTTAGACCGTAGGGCCGGTCTAGAGCTGTGAAATTACACAACAGTAAGTGGTTGGTTGCGCATGTGTCGGAGGAGGCATGTGTCAGTCCTCACCCTCCCAGTGTCAGGAGCATTACATGTGATAGGGGGAGAGTACTAACGAGTGGGTAATGGGCTAGCTAAAACTGCGGATGGAAAATTGTAAACAAACTGAGAGGGCGGAGCCACTGACTACACGTTTACTGATGAATCTCACAACCTTTCCTTTTATCTCTTCCAGCTGGAAAACCTTGTTTACTACAATCGCCTGAAGCACTCGAAAATCGTCATTAGCGATTTTCATCTGGCCAGACTGGAGAATGGTCTCATTAAGGAGCCCTGTGGCACTCCAGAGTACCTTGGTAAAAGCTGTTTGAAGTAGGAGGCTCCACACATATGGTTACACACATAAGTAACAATCAGTTTGAGAGATTCTGTCTTTCCTTCGCTCAGCTCCAGAGGTAGTCGGCAGACAGAGATACGGCAGACCGGTGGACTGCTGGGCCATTGGAGTGGTCATGTACATCCTGTGAGTAGGAATCAGTTCCTCTGTGTGTTTTTCGGTGTGCTAGATTGTGTGTTTTCCTTCATCGGTCTGTACACTCTCATCAGGTCATTACGGTATTTACACTGTTGAAAGTAGAAGATCCTTGAGGAGCGTTTGGAGGTTCTTCAGTCTGAACCCGTGAAGGAACCTCTTAAGGTGCTATGAGGAACTTGACGCAATGATTTGTTTTCTATGAAACTCTTTTCTTGAAGGTTCTTTAAAGCACATTAAGAGGTTCCTCCACAGTTTCAAATGAAAGAACCTCGAAGAATTCCTCCAGAATCTTATTCTTTTAACACTGTACAATTCCTGTCATTCAGTATAGTCATAGTTCTCATTAGTTCTCGTAGCCATTTCCTGCTGACCAGTTGGAGTGAACATTACAGAGGACACTTTTAGGGTTTCCCAAAATACTTCTTACATGATTTGAACAAGAACCTTAAAAAATCTCCATATATCTGCTGCAAACACAGACATTTTGTTTTCAGAACTGTCATGGCGGGTTAGGCCAGATACAGAGGGATGAACACCCGCAGAGATGAGTCCAATGCAAGTAGTTTATTTAAGAAAACAAGACAAACAAAAGGGGGCAAGTGAGACAAACGATGTAGCAGCTAAAAGGCAAAAACGTGAACACAGCGATCAACTAAACCAGAACATGGCAAACAAGACCTGAGGCCGGGGGTTTAGCTGGGGAACCAGCTACTTGGCAAGAGCGGCTAGCTGGAGCGAGAGTCGTGGGGATAACTTAGCAGATAGTGAGCGAACCTCGCGGAGTACTTGAACCGCCTGGTGGCTTGCTTGCAACCGAGGAAGTCGAGCCGAAACTGGCCTAAACACACCGTGGTCTGAGACAGGAAGCTCTCGGGCTACCTCAAGGTTCCAAACCATTTATTATTCTCAGCCTCGAACTGGGTGTCGAGGCCCCTTAAGTACCCCCAGTCTCAGGTGCAGCACATTAACTAAACATAACGTGATGAGCCTGAATCAAACACTGAACTGAATTAAGACACTGAACCGAACATACATGAACGTATATGAACAAGAACCGAATCCATGAATCAAAACCAGAACAGAAACACAAGTCATTTTGTGAACCTGTGGGCGGTGGCTCGGAATCGCCCCGGGGGAGGGCGCAATACCGAGGAGCTGACAAGAACCTGCAGTTTGTGAAGTTTTCAGCTAAAAGTGGCACAAGTGTGAATATTCTAACTGACCCTCTGTAACTGGCCGAGGGGCTTATTGTGAAAGTCACTGGAAAGGTTGATAAATCTGTGCGAATGCAGACAAGCTTTCCAACCTAAACCTAAAAGAGTTCATTCTGCTTCTGTTGGAGTAGCTCTAATCTCTACTGTCCAGGGAAGAAGGCTTTCTACTAGATGTTGGAGATGCAGTGCAATACAAGTGATGTAACTTATGATTGAATCGATGATGGTTGGGCGAATCTATGAGACTCTGACTGAATCAATGAATTTACGACTGGTTCTGTAGTTAAATCTATAATTGAAAGTATGAATCTATGACTGATTCACTGATATGAATCTATGGTTGCATCTATGATAGAACTTATGAATCTTCGATTGAATCCAAGAATCTGCAACAACCCCAACTCCCCAACTCATCCCAAAAGTATTGGATGGAGCTCCACCATCCATCCAATTCTTTCACTGCTCCACAGCTCAATGCTGCTGGGGGGCTTTATACCCCTCTAGCCCACGCCTGGCATTAGGCAGCATGGTGCCAATAGGTTCATCATGTTTATCTGCCCTGAAGAGTCCTCTTCTACAGTGGGTGCAGCTTAAAGGGGCTGAATGCATTCATTAGAAGGGATAGTTTGTGATTAAGTATTTGGACGTCTCTCTGTGTTTTTTTTGTTTGGTAGCTTAAACCTGGTTGTTAAAACTGCATCTTCTTCTGTGTGGATTAGCTCTACTATAACACTGTATATATAAGTACAGCCATATTGTACATTTAACACCTTATGAAGCATAGAATAGAATAGAGCATTAATACCTGCACATACACAAACTGCATTTTCAATTCATTATTTTTATTGTTATGATCATTGTTGTTGTTGTCATGTTTTTATTATTATTATTGTTGTTGTTGTCCGTACTTGATGGCAATGGTCAAAAGCCGATCTGCACCAAGAGCCCTTCTAGCTTCAAGTACGGCTCGGCTCGACCCGCCATCCCTTAATATCCACTGACGACAAGCACCCAGGCTTTTTTCTGTCCTGCACCGAAGTGGTGGAACGAGCTTCCCCTGGGTGTCCCAACGCTCGCTGTCCTCAAACCCAGACTGAAGACCCTCCTCTTCCTAAAGTACTTGGCCGAAGTGTCGAGTACTATGGTCTCCATATTAACTTGTGTTTAGTAGAGTCTAAGATTAGAGCTATCCTTACATTTTTAGTCTATTCAAACTAGCTGAGGTATTTCTTAAGTAAATAGTGAAGCACTTTTGTAAGTTACTCTGGAGAAGACCATCTGTTAAATGCACTAAATGTAAATGTTGTTATTATTAATGGAAATTATTAAGTCATATATATTTTATATAAAGTCATATAATTTTGATCTTATCAACGGAAACTTACTTGGCATGTAAGTTATTTTTTAACCTGGTAAATTCTATTTGTAATTTACAATTATTTATACACTACAATATTCATGTAATTCAGCAAAAGTAAATGATGTAATTTTTATGTAATATTTAGTATGTTTAATGATTATTTCAGTCATGTTAAATATTAATATATTACAAGGCCTATTAAAACTGCAGTATAATTGCATCACTAGTATTTTAACCTTTTATCAGACAGTCCTATTAGCCATGTAGCCAACTTGACAAATGTTAAAATATTCTTGCAGTTACATTATTCAATTATTTCCAATTGAGAATCAGTAGGTCTGTTGTCTAAAATCTACAACTACATCTATAACTGAGCAAAGATGCTCAGACTTCATGTGCATGCTTCTGGGTGATACTTATGGACATCATGCCGATCTACAAGGAGATCACTATTGGGGTTTGAGGCTATCTGCAGTCCGTCACAGCAGTCAGTGGATGTTCACACAGCATGATTGTTGGTCACTTTCCATCCAAAGACTTCATTGTGATCCTGTGAGTACATCCCCTTACATCTCCATTTGTATTACATGTGTATTCCTGTCCAGAGCTACTGTACTGATGGTGCTTCCACAGTCTTTCTTAGCCAGTCGGTCAGCACCCACTTGTTTGGGTGGGCTAATGGGTCCCCTTGTAAACCCAATGTAATGAGACTGGATCTCCTTCTTGTACTAGGCTGTCAGGAAACCCGCCTTTCTATGATGACGCAGACGACGATGATTATGACAGTCATGACAAGAATCTGTTCCGGAAAATTCTATCGGGAGACTACGAGTTTGACTCACCCTACTGGGATGACATCTCGGATTCCGGTACGGTGACACACACAGTGGTTCGTCAAACTGAATGCGTAATGAAAGTGGAAAAGCTTCAAACGCTGAAGCTGTTTCATGGGGTTCACTCAGTAAGTCAGGTTTTCTGTGTTTCAGCTAAAAGCCTTGTTGCATCTTTAATGGAAGTAGACCAGGATCAAAGACTGACTGCACAGGAGGCCATCAACCATGAGTGGTAGAGTCCCTACGCATATGCATCAGACACGCTGCTTTACTTCTGCTCTGTTGGTGTAGTTCAGCCTTTCATGTACAGTTCTGTGTGGTGAGTTTAGGTACCTGTGAAATAAGCCAACAATAAGCAAGCAGTACATGTTTATCTGCTCAGTAAAACACTGATATTAGAATAAATAATAATAATATCACTCCTACAGAAAGTGGTGGAGGTTCTCCATCACTGTGTTCATCATTAGAACATCTCCAAAGTTCTCCTCATGGAGTCGAGTATTATTTAGAGTTCTCCTCCAACATTTGGGGCCGGATTCACAAAGAATTTCCTCTTAGATGTGTTTTTTTTTCCTTACCAGTTTCCAAACTGGTGGGGCTGTTCTTTGATAATAGCAGTTTACGGGGTTAATTTCATAATTTCATGCTTTAAAAACAGTAAAGATAAATAGTCCTCAAAAATAGTAGAAGAATGAAATAATAATATCATCATAATAATCACAAATTGTGTCAGAATATTTCTTCACTTGGACCATACCTTTGTCATGGTGTGTTAGGCCAGACCAGGAGGGATGAAAAACAAACGCTGGGATTGTGAGGGGTCAGGAGCAAAGGGGAGACTAACAGGGGAGAAACCAAAAGGGAGCTCGAACGAAACCCTACAGGCAGGGCCTGGGCGTTAGCGGGGGGGGTATAACATAAACGAAAACTTGAGCAGCGCTCAATAACCAAAATGAGGGGAGCTGGGGAACCAGCCGCTAGACCAAACGGCAAGGCCGACCAAACCTGTAACTGCAGCGCGCCGCCACAAGCGTGGGTCGCCTTGCTGGGGCGTGGGTAACCTGAGTCTCCAGACAGGAAGCGAGCAAGCCTCGCTAGACGTGTGAGTAGCAGGGAGACCTGCTGCTGAACGTGGGTAAAGCACCAGAGCTGACCTGAACACACCTGAAACCTACGAGGAACCTCAGGGCATCCTGAAGGCTCCAGTCGGTTCAATTCTCGGCACTGAATGGTGTCGAGACTCCTTAAGTACCCCCAGTCCCAGGTGAAACTCATGATCTAAATATTGAACGATAACAACTGAACCAAACCACATGTGAACCCAAATTAAGTGAACCAAACACACAAGAACGTAAACGAGGCGGAAGTCCTTATTTGGGCCTGTGGGCAGCGGCTCGGAATCGCCCCATTACTTTAATCCAGTTTAAGTAGTCAGAAAATTGCTGTTGTCCAGTGAAGAACATGTATCTCCATTTTTGTCTGTTTTTAGTTTTCTCTATGGTTTGAACCCTGTAGCTGCTTCTGTACACTGTGTGGATGAATCTGGATGAATCGACCAATAGAACGTAAACGAGGCGGAAGTCCTTATTTGGGCCTGTGGGCAGCGGCTCGGAATCGCCCGGAGGTGGGCGCGATACCGAGTACCTGACAACCTTTAATAATAATTTTATGAGAAGGACTATGCCCCAATTTCCTTCTCTCAATCCAATTACCCTTTATATATATATATATATTATACAGTGGGGTATACTTTATACAGTGGGATATGCATCCCACTTCTCAGTCCAACTTTGTTACACATACAAGGAATTTTACTTGGTGAGAGCAACACAAGTATGAGCTAGACCAAACGGCAAGGCCGACCAAACCTGTAACTGCAGTGTGCCGCCACGAGTGTGGGTCACCTTGCTCGGGCATGGGTAACCTGAGTATCCAGACAGGAAGCGAGCGAGCCTTGAAGTCCTAATTTGGGCCTGTGGGTAGCGGCTCGGAATCGCCCCAGAGGAGTGCCTGAAACCTTAATAATTTTAAGAGAAGAACTATGCCCCAATTTCCTTCTCTCAATCCAATTACCCTATATATATTTACATTTACATTTACATTTATGGGATTTAGCAGACGCTCTTATCCAGAGCGACTTACAAGGTTACTGGTATTACAGCGGTGGGCCAATGTAGTGTTAGGAGTGTTGCCCAAGGACTCTTACTGGTGTAGTGCAGCATAGTCACCCACACCGGGAATTGAACCCCATATATATATATTATACAGTGGGGTATACTTTATATAGTGGGAAATGCATCCCACTTCTCAGTCCAACTTTGTTACACATATAAGGAAATTTACTTGGTGAGAGCAACACAAGTATGACATGACAAACAAACAAACAAACAGACTGTGATACACTAAGAGAGAAAAAAAAACTAAACAGTAATTAAAAGAAAGTATATTAAGTTAAAAACTACTAAAAGTAATAAAGAGCTGTAATCATCCATATGTAGCCTGAGTGGACGTGTCAAACAAACTTTATACCCACTTCCACCTCCTCCCCATCCCCTCCTTTTCTTCCATCACTCACCACACCAAAAAAAAAAGCGGGGGGGGGGGGGTCAGCTTCACACGCTGACCACAGGAAAGCCGACCCAGACTCCAAGAATAAGGGCTCAGGGCAAAAGAGGAGGAGTAGCAAAAGAAAAATACTGTAATTAAAGTAGTCCTTAAAGAAGCATGTAAAAGGACCAGCTCAAGTCTAATTTAACCAGACTGGAGAGGAGGAGTGGAAGTGGGGATTGTTTGTCAGGTCCTGTTAGTGTCCTCATATCTTCTCATGGCTTTTTTCCCTCCACCATCACATCCAGATTTTCTTTACTGAATTGTTTTAAACGAATACTGTGCAGATTTAACTGAAAAAATCTTAACATTTATGATGAGCTGTGAGAAATGTAAGAATATTTGAGGACTTCTTAAGCTTTTTGGAGAACCGCATCAAAGACCACTCTTATAAATGTCTTGTTTTTATCTTAAGATTCTTCATTAGATTTTTCATAGGGTAACTTTTGTGAGTCCGGCCCCTGGTTTGGTAAATCAGGGCTTAATGAAGGTACATCAGGTGAGCTGCTGCTGCTGCTGCTGCTGCTGCTGCTGATGAAGTTGAACACATCCTCCACGCTGTGCTGGCTGGACTGGGGGGCGTCCAGGAGAAACCTGGAGGAACCGAGCTCTGTTCTTCAGACTAGCTCACCGACAAGATCTCACTACTTTCTTTCTTCAGAATGAGAAGCTCTTGTTTCTCCTTTTTACTGGATTTATGTTCACCTGCTTTATCTGTTCTGATGGGATCTGGAGCTTCTACAGTAAAATATTTTACAGCTGCTGAGAGACAGGGTTTAAATCATGTGATTAGGGGCCTAAAACATCGGCACAGTCCTGTATGCACAGCATTACTGTATATCATTCTACCATGATTTAACTTGTTTGTTGTTTTTGAACACTCCCTCTTTAGGATATCTGGGAACGCTGCTTCAGACAAGAACATTAAAGATGGTGTTTGTGCTCAGATTGAAAAGAACTTTGCGAAAGCTAAATGGAAGGTGAGACTACAGTTTAAATTCCTACTATAAAGGCTGACTTTCCACCGCTAGTCTATATTCAGGGCATCCACAGGACCTTAAAGACTTAAAGGCCTTAGAAATGCACATTTTTGGTTCCACTGCAGGGTTTAATCTCATGAACAGAATTAAATTTGTTCCACAGTCATTAGGTTTACATGAACATTAAGGACCCACTACCTTTTGATTTGACTTGCTAGAACACAGCGGTAAAAACAAAGGATCAGAACTGGATCAGGGTTAAAATAGCTGATACCCAATCCATTAAAATACGCTTGCATTTGATCTTCAGTGGACTGAATCAGGACATCCCTAAAATCTAATTAAAGGTATACATGACTACTGAGCTCAAATCTATGCCTCTATCAAACTTATTGACATTACTTTAATCCAGTTTAAGTAGTCAGAAAATTGCTGTTGTCCAGTGAAGAACATGTATCTCCATTTTTGTCTGTTTTTAGTTTTCTCTATGGTTTGAACCCTGTAGCTGCTTCTGTACACTGTGTGGATGAATCTGGATGAATCGACCAATAGAAATGCTCTGTTTAGAACATTGTTGCCTTCTCCTGTAAAGTCAGAATTTTGAAGATGCATGTTTTTGATTGGACAGCGATGCTTATGCTGTTTACATGGTTACTAGAATAATTGGACGGATGCTAAAATCAAGGCTTATGCTTTAATGCTTGAAATTTGTTTCTAACAGAACTATAAACATTGGAGATGATCTATGAATTTATTTCCAAACCAATATTTAAAGCCTCTCAGGAGGCTTCGATTTCTCAAGAAGCTTGTATAGGGCAAAACATATAAGATATGCAGAATTCCCATCTGTACACAATTCCATATTGGTTATAATATATCATAATATAATATGTTTGGTTACAAAACATGAAACTTGATTCACATGACTGTTATCCAGGACAAGGACGCCATTTCTCCTCAGCTTTGCCAGATCCATACTGGATACAAGTACCAATTCAGCTAAGCTTTTTGCCCAAGATCATGTTTGCTGCAATAAAATGCAAGGAAATATGAAGCCAGATGTCTAAACATGCAGTAAAAGGATAACAATAGCATTGTATTAAATCTATATACATAGACAAAAGTATTGGGACACCTGCTCATTCTTTTTTTTCCTAAATCAAAGGTATTAAAAGAGTTTATCCTGCTTTTGTTGGGGGAACTGTCTCTACTGTCCAGGAGAAAAAGCTTTCTACTATATTTTGGAGGGGCATTGCTGTGAGGATTTGATAGCATTTAGTGGCAAGAGCAGTAGTGAGATCAGAATGTGGCGCGATCACCACCCCACCTCATCATCCCCAACTCCCCAACTCATCCCAAAAGGGTTGGATGGAGCACCAACAACCCTCATTCCAGAGAACACAGTTCTTCCACTGCTCCACAGCCTCAATGCTGGGGGTCTTTATCCCCCTCTAGCCCACCCCTGGCATTAGGCAGCATGGTACCCATTGGTTTAATGTTTATCTGCTCCAGAGAGTCCTATTCTATTTGCAGTACTTCTCTACAGGGACTAGACAAGCTGCATAAAGTAGCTGAATGTATTCAATAGAAAGGGTGTCCACAAACATTTGGACATGGAGTGTACATCCTGTACAAAAAGGCTAAGGTTATAGTATGAATGTCTTGTGTAACTTGTTTCATCCAGAAAGCAGTACGGGTCACCACCTTAATGAAGAGGCTCAGAGCTCCTGACCAGAGTGACTCTGGGGCATCCAGTCCAGCTATAGGAACCTCGGCAGGGCCGGTCACTCCGAGCAGCACGCCTGTGCCCTTGGCCGCCACCCCCGAGCCCCCCCAAGGCACCCAGGAGGTCAAGGTGGAGGAGGCCGCAGCTCCGGCTCGATGTAACGGAGAGGTGCCGCAGCTTAGTCTGGAGACCAGAGAGGAGCAGAACGGCTAATGAGTGAAACACACAAAGACAGGATGGGCACACCCACTGTACATAGGGAGACACACTGAAAGCTATCGGCCGAGCAAAGCTGAATTATCACGCAGTTATTTACTCACACTCCATGTACGCTAACCCTCCCCTTTTAATTCGTCTCTTATGTAAGTTTTACGTTAAAATTTACTTCGAAACCGAGTCACATAGCAGTACGTAAACTGTAAATAGGCATTACATTTCAAACAGAAAGAGTTTTGTTTTGTTTGGATTCAGTCCTTTATTCAATTGTTACATTTATTTATTGTTTTCATGAAATAAATAAGATAAAAACAGAATTTTTAAGGATAACAAAAATAGGCATTTGTTCCGTTGTTTACCGTCCTGTTCTAATGGGAGGTTTATTCTCTGATGAGGAATCTGGATATTATATGTGCTACACTACCCTGAAGCTGTCACCCTAAAAGCTGCCTAAAAGAGAATGAGTCTATGTGTTCCAGTGTGCTGGGGACGGTGGTGCAGTAGTGTTGTTCATATGTTAAAGGCTGTGGAAGCTTTGAACCTTGCACCTTTTCACTGAGCAGTAGCTAGCATATCTGTGAAATATCTGAAAAGCATAAACGAACGTGTTTCATCAACCTAATGGAGAATTCCACTGTAGATAATTCCACTATTATCCAATCTGTGACACTTCCTAAGACGTTGTATCTGAACAGGTCTGGTGGTCTGTGGTTTTTAACATTAGCAGAAATGTGCAAAGCATTGTTTCAAACATGCATGAACTGTATTAAGTAGGCTACTTTATAAAAATGGTATTTCTAGTAAAAAGAATCCAGGCAATTCAGCTTTCTTGAAGCCATTAAACCCTGTTACTTCTATTAGATATTAGTTTCATAGCAGTTACTGAGAAATTTCTAGTAGATACTGCACAATTTATAAGAGTTACTGCATACATTTTAGAAGTTAGTGACTCATTTCTGGTAGGTACTGAATCATTTGTAGCAGTAACTAAATACTTTTTTGTAGTTAGTCAATAATTACTGGTAGGTACTTAACAATTTGTGGAACTGAATAATTTGTAGTAATTTGTAGTAGATACTAATTAATTTTGACATTTCTGGTAGGTACTGAACAATCTGTAGTAGTCACTGAATAATTTATAGCACTGAATACTTTTTCAGTAGTTCCTGATTAATTTTGAGTAGTTATTGAATAATTAGTAGTAGTTCCTGATTAATTTTGAGTAGTTACTGAATAATTGGTAGTAGTTACTAATTAATTTGAGCAGTTACTGAATAATATCTAGTAGGTACTGACTAATGTTTGGTAGTTGCTGGTTAATTTTAAACAGATACTGAAAGATGTATAGTACTGATTAATCTATAGCAGGTACTGAATAATTTGTAGTAGTTACTAATTCATTGGATCAGTTACTGAATAATTTTTGGTAGGTACTGACTAATTTTGAACAGTTACTGAAAAATGTATAGTACTGATTAATTTATAGTAGCTACTGAATAATTTGTAGTACTTAATAATGAAAAATCCATCATTTCTGTCAGTTACTGAATAATTTAGTAGATATTAAGTAGATATTAGTAGATATTAAATAATTTATTGTAATTACTGAATACTTTTGAGCACTTAGTGAACATTTTCTGGCAGCTACTGAATAATGTCTAGTAGTTACTTAGTAGTTAATTTCTGGTAGATATTGAATAATTTGTAGTAGTTACTAATTAATTTTGAGCAGTTAGCGAATAGTTTCTGGTAGACACTGAATAATTTATTGTACTGAATAATGTATGGTAGTTTCTGATTAATTTTGAGCTGCTACATAATAGTTAATAGTACAGAATATTTTGTAGAAGTTTTTTAATTAAGTTTTCTAAATTATTTTGAGGAGTTAGCAAATAATTTCTGGTGGGTACTGAATATTTTATAGTACTGAATAATTTGTAGAAGTTAGTGATTAATTTTGAGCAGTTACTGAATAATTTATAGTACTGATTAATTTTAGTACTGAATAATTTGTAGTAGTTACTGATTCGTTTTGAGCAGTTAGCGAATCATTTCTGGCAGTTTCTAGTAAGAGCATTTCTCATTTCTAGTAATTACTAAATAATTTCTAGTTGGTATTGAGTAACTTATAGTACTTATTGAGCAGTTAGTGAACAGTTTCTGGCAGGTACTGAATAATGTCTAGTAGTAATAGTCTAGTACTAGTTAATTTCTGGTAGATACTGAGTCATTTGTAGTAGATACTGATTCATTTCTGTCAGATTGAATAATTTCTAGTAGTTAGTGACTCATTTCTGGTAGGCATTAAATGATTTATAGTAGGTACTGAATCATTTTGAGCAGCTGGTTAATACTTTCTGGTAGTTACTGAAAAATGTCTTGTAGTTTCTAGCATTTACTAAATAATTTTAGTCAGTTTCTGAAAAATTGTAAGCAGTTACTGAATACTAAGGCTTAACATTAAAACTCAGAAATACGTTTTATAAATAGGGTTTGAGGAAATGAATAGGGTTTAAAGTGTTAAACAAACTGCATTGTTAAAATGAGCGCTAAAGTATAGAAAGTAGAGAACTGGTATCAGTGTCAGGGTCAGTGGAAATCCCCATTACGTATATATGTCTATATAAAGGTGCAAAGTTCAGACAAACGGCATTACCCTTTTCCTCTAAGTGCACCGTCTGGGTTGCAAAGGTCCACCCTTTGTGTCAGTGTATGAGCTGGCTCGATCTCCCTTTACCTTCTAGTCAAAGTGCCCATGTTGTGACTATACACACTTACACACAAACGCCATGATAGCATTTTTACAACCAGAGGCAGGTGGAGAAGTGCCTGGAGCTGCGTCGTCAGTTAATGATCTGGTTATTTAATGATTTGATGATGACGTGTACAGATCCCACATACTGCACCATCAAGTGCCAGTATTCTGCTCTCTTTCCCGCTGTACAAAGGCCTTTTACTCAGTTCATCTCATCATGTTGAAGCCTCTCTCAGTGTCTTTGCAGCACCACACCAGGAAAGCGCACACTCTCCCACCTGCCCTGAACGGCTCTCAGCTTCGTAAGAGGCCGGTTGCAAACGCATTTGACTTAATTAAACTGCTTAATTAAAAAAAAGAGTGAAAAAGACAAAAACAGTGCATGTGTCCTGTTCGATCTTGGTGTTTTGTAAAGAATCTATGCTGCAGAGGAGAACCTTTGAGAACCTTTGAGAACCTTTGTCTTCATGTGTATTTTAGATTTTCTCAATGAGGTTACATTTCAAGGCCAAATTCAATCAAGCCTCTAGATTTTCTAGTTAAGCTCAAAGATTTATCGTCCAACGAAGCAACATTTGCATTATAATTCACGCCGTCTTCGGCCTGATTGGTGGTTTTCGCCAGCATTGAAGTTCTGAGCGTCCCTCACTTGGATACAAGATATATCGAGTACCTAGTTTGATTGAATTTGACCACAAATCTGTGTTTTCTAGATGTAAACTGTAGTTGTTCGTACTGTATTTTACAAAGCACTGCATAATATACTGTATACAGCAGGCGTTGTGTAGTTTGCCAGTAAAACCCATGCCCCTCCGCGGGTTGTTGATGAATTCTGTTTAACGTGCAGTACAAACTGAGCAATATCTCTATTGCTGTGATACTGTGAAACTGCCAGACCGGTGATGTGGAGAGGCCATTCGACATACTGCGTTCACATCGCTGAGCAGCTCGCTCCATGATTTCTGGCATGCTCCGCTTTCCTCTTCGTTTGTACGTTAGGATGAAGACCTCCCGATGGTTTGCTCCTCTTTTCTTATCAGACTTTCCTGTAGAATGGCTTTCATTCAGCAGCTGTGAAACACTTGGTCAGGATTTCTCGATTATGGTTTTCAGAAGATTAGTCTTTATAGTCTTTCATAGTCTTTCATCGGCTAATCATAGTTAGCTCTACACTGGCTCCACTCTCTGTTAACGTTTGTGTCAATGCCGTGATTTTAAAACACTTTCGAAAGGAGACTCACTTTTATATGTATCATGGTTGTGTTTGAAATGCATCTCAAATAAAGGCATTGCTTAAGTGTTCAGTGCACCTCTGTATTCCTGCTTTGAAAGAAAGAGGGAGGGATCTGAATCTGAGTGTCAGATTGGTGTCAGATTGGTGTCAGATTCAGACCTCCCATGTCTGTGCTGTGGGTTTGGGGGAATCAAGTCAAGTCAAGTGGGTTTTATTGTCATTTTAACTACATACAGAGTACACAGTGAAACCAAACAACGTTCCTCCAGGACCATGGTGCAACATAGACACAGTGCATACAGAACACAAGTGCAACACAGTACAAGTGCAGACAGACAACACAGTACAGACAGAGAATAATACATAATTAGGGGTAGTGTGCAATAAATACTGAGTCCAACCTGGATTTCTGTACAGCTCTTTGAGACAACATTTGTTGTGAAAGGCGCTATATAAATAAACATTAAACTGAATAGAATCAGACGACTGGGTCAGAACATCTCCAAACATCAGG